>NC_086350.1:21757639-22057639 GCF_036324505.1 Eleginops maclovinus
GGGAGGGAGAAAACAAAATGAGAAAGTGACTGACTGGAAGAGAGACAAGAAAAGATCGATATGAGGCAAACCTTTCATTTTAAAACATGCATACTTTTCAATAAATGTTACAGAACATCTCTATTCGCATATGAATGGCTATGGAATACATATTTAGTCAACCACCTGAACATATCCTTTAGAATTATACATTTGAAACCAATATTATATAAACAGATAGAACACGATTACAACATTTAACCACCAGTGAAACTTTCAGCTCTCTTGATCCATCTGTTTAATTTTTGTCCAATAAATTAAATTCAGAATACAAACATCCCATCATTTTTAAGGCAGGTGGAACTGATGTGCTAAAATACACATTTGCTTCATTTCCAAAATATCATAACTTTCCTCTAGAAAAACATTTATTTTTCTCATGGTTGATTTGGCCTTTCCAGAATAATGTTTGTGCTGAGTTTATACAGTTTTTGTTTCAGCCATGTTCGTAGTGACATCACAAATGGGGCAAAACCTGCAAGCTAGTTCAGGCAGTCAACTCGAGCACCAATGATGCATTCGCATATAACGCCCCTCGCTACTCTTGCAACCAACCAAACACAGTCCACATAATCTGGTGCTCTATTTAAGCTGTTGGATCCGCCTACCTCTGCCTCGCTAACGCTGCTGTTGCTACTGCTGCTGTTGCTACTGCTGCTGTTGCTACTGCTGCTGTTGCTACTGCTGCTTCCAAGCTGCTAATGCGTTCACCTCGCTGTTGCTGCTGCGTTCACGTTGGCAATGCTCGCCTGCCCCACCACTACCCAAGCTTCCACCCCAACTTCCACCTGTAAGCTCGGGGGGTTAGATATGTAATCATCACTCAATGTTCTATGTAAATATGTGGGGTGATGAGGCCTGAGCCTGGACGCCAAATTAAAACTATATACTGCTTCTAATAAACATATCAATGAAACACATGAGTTGTCTGACTGAATTATTTTTGTAGCCAATCATAGTTCATTATGCAACTTACACACATGGAAGTTAAGTTATAAGTTACCAGAGTCAATCAAATGTGGGTACATTTCGCTTGATACTTGAATATGCTTTTGATCAACCGACATTACAAGCTCTCCATAGTTTTTATTTATTTTGTAACAAAAAGTGTTTGCTGCTAAGCCTCAGATTGCTTATAATAAGGGAAACAGGAAAGGTATATTTCGAACTTGTTATGCAGATAAGTTATTGGGCTTTTTTTCATCAATTATCATTTGTTAGAAAATGTTTTAAACCTTATGATTTTATGAATTTATTTGAAAAGTGGGCTTATTAACACATGAATACTCAATGTAATATATGTTTACATATATATTTAATAAGTAAAATGTAAGACAAGCACAAGCTTCAGGTATGGCCGATTATCCATTATACTTTTAGAATTTGCTGAGGGCTGATACAAATTGGACCATGCATGGGCTGCAGTTGGACCACAGGTCGTAGTTTGGACATCCCTGCTTTGAATGAATGAAAAGCAACAAATAATAATTCATACTGTTGCTAATAATAATTGTTATCCCCATGTATTGTATATTCTCAACAGGCTTTATAATCTACAGATTTCATTTTGAATATAACAGTCATTAAGAGTAATCGCCTATTTGTAATAAGTGATACAAATTCAATTAGCAGCAGCCCTGATTCTTTCACAAACCAGTGAACAATAGATTCCTTGATATGTTGGCTGCATGTATCATCCTCAGCTGTATAACAAAGAGAACCATAGAGAGCAGAGATGAAGTGATTTCAAAAAAGAGCAAGTAGCATGGCATCTATTAGAGTTCTGCCGGTATTGTTTAGCGATGACAAGACAAGTTGTTGTGTATGTAATTATGTTATTAGCTTTTTAATACACATCCCCGTGCAGTCATTTAATTCTGGTAGCGTTTCCTGTCCCAGTGATGGGTCGCTGATTGCCGCACTCAGCCGTTTCATTAGGCCTTATTAAATTAAGGTTATTTTGGTCCTGCCTTTCGGCGACACACTCAGAGTCATGAGGAGCAATGTGCGTGTTTGTGTGTATTTGCAGGCTAAAATCTACATGTCTAAATTGGTGTGTGCAGGTTTATCCTTCTCTTGTCCTCCACTGGGATGTCTTTATTCAACATTTATGTTCAATTTCACATTTCAGTGTGTTTTATCCATGTTCAGTCACAGTTGTCTCTCAGTGTAGGCTGCAGTGATGCCTCTGTCATTTCTCACTTTTCTCTCATTTTTTTCTTGAACCTCTCCATTTCTTATCCCACCAACACATGTCATCTGACTCTTAAGTACACATGCGGTAAAGCCCATATGTCAAAGCAGCTTGCACTTATATGACACAAATATTCATGGGGGAGAAGGTTGAACACGTGTGCCGATGTGTCTCTAGTGAGTGTGTCCCTACTCTGAGACAAATTTGACATTCATCACACGCACAAAGACTCACACCTATGACCCAGTGTATGCCAATGAAATGTAGACGGAAGGTAATTAAACAGGGATCAGGCTGCTCTTTATCAAGGGCTCTTCACTGCTGGGCTAAATTAACCTCTGCCCACAAACACATACACACACTTTGTGCCTTAGGACCCATACACACACATTAAAAGAAATGCATAATTTGCATATATAGATAGACATATAGAGATATGCATCATAGTGCATCACTATGATGCATATCACCAGTGGGAGCTTGGTGCTTCATAATAAAATGTATCAAAGGACATCACTTCCGAGATACCTTGTTCTTCATGCCACACATCAAACAGTAGACTAGCGATTAGACAATGAAGAAACCAATTAAAATGTAAATGTATTGTTTCCTTTCACATCAATAACTCCAACCTGAACATTTTTGATAAAGACAAGATCTCGTAGTACATTTTATATGGGACCTAATGGAGTTGGGTTTTTTTGTGGCCAAAAATGACTTGAAGTTAAAGTGACTCATGTTCTTAGGTCATTAAGTAACACCTTTCAGAAAACTAATTCTTAAAAAAACACTGGAATAATTCTTTAGCTAAAATTAAAAGAAGCACATACTGTAAGGTTAATATACTTAAGTAGATGGATGTGACCTCAGATGTCAATTATCTACGTTTCATTTTTCTAAACCTAGAGTTTTCAGATATTTTTTTTTATTTTGAAACATTGACCAAATAGTTTTTATAACATTTTTGAACTTTACCATTCAAAAACAAGGATATGTGATTAACAATAAAAGTCTGAAAACTACAAGTTTAGTTGATTTAGTTTTTGTGCTCTGAAAAACAGAGAAAAGCAGGGGTGAAGTGGTGGTTTGATCTAGAGATGTGCCTATTCACTTACCTTCCATGTGGAGGGCAGCCAGAGAAGTTAGGTGGTCGTAAGCTGGCAGTTATAGAAAGAGGAAAGATGTGATATCATTTAAATATGAGAATAACAACCCACAATTTCAGACATTCTCTCTGGAAGGCATTGATATTTATGCATTCAGTTGTTTGTTGAGGGACAGAAATTACAAAAAGTTGCAGTCTTGGTTTTTGGCCTTCACCATCTTGTTTTTGTAAATAGAAGTAACAAAAAGAGAACGGGATGGTGGGGTTAAAGCTGAACAATACTTAAATGTAACAATTAACTTTTGCAAGGTGAAAAGAAAACGTGAAAGGGTTGGAGTTGTAAGAAGAGAAGACCGAGAGCACCAAGGTTGGCAATCAGTAGATAACAAGGTAAGCTGCTTTACTGTCTATTTTACTGTAAATGTGATTATAATCTAAAAAGAAAGAACATCCTGCTGTATGAAGAAAACTTAAAACTAGTGATTGAAACATTAAAATCGGCAGGAAAATGTTTTCTGAGGTATAAATTGGGTGGGATGTACAATGGGACTTCCTTTTGCAACCACTGAAGTTGCCTCCTGATGGCCTTGGATAGAACACTAGATTTAAGCACCTCAGCATTGGCTGCACGTTCTAGAATCAATGGTTACTACTGTACTTGGCACTCAACTACAAAGTCACATTTTCTAAAGTATGTTGGGTAAGAGTTAAAAAGACAAGCGAAACTTAACAAATGTATTGGTTCCCAGTGTGAAACGGCAGTAGTGTTACAGCTTGTTTGTTCTTCTTACAACTAGTTATTTTTACGCCTGAATATTGTAGAAGTGAATGCTATTCACACTGTATACTGTGTATGTGTCCTCTGTCCTTGAATGGTTTGCAGAGATTGTCCTAAAGAGATTGTGCTTGTCCAGAAGAAAATAAATCCATTTGGTCTGGTGCCAGCAAAAGTGGCAGCCACTGGCTTAGGCTGCAGAGAGAGGACACAACCTAGGTGCGCAAAGTCATCACTTGAAAGAGGATGATATGGAAGGGGGTCAATCAACAGCTTAACAGCTGTTAAACAGCTGTTGGCCTCTATGAATGCAAATAGTACAAAAAACAATATCAGCATATTGTGATCAACATTACTGCGATGTTGTTTGATTGACAATGTTTTCTAAAAATAGCATTCTTACTCCACAGCTATAAAACAATTGTAACCCGTGGTACTTCCTTTGTTCTCGGGATTGTCTCGCCTTCTCCAGGTGCTCTCCTGGATCAGAGTGATTTGCTTCCTTGCGCAGCTGTTCGGCCACCTGTGGAGGTGAGACAAAAGAGAAAGGGGGCGGGGGCGAACACAAAGAGAAAATAGGGATGCACAATGATGGGAAGAAAATATACAGCTGCGGAAAAAATCCAGAGACCACTTCAGCAATATCAGTTTTTTTTGTTTTATTTTTTATAGGTTTGTCTTTGAGTTAAATGTTTTTTTATTTATTTATTGTATTCTATAAACTACCGACACTTTCTGTGTTGAAATTGAACAGACACTGGAATGGCTGCCATACAGGTAGAGATAAAGATTTAAGAAAAATGTGGACTGGTCTCTTAATTTTTTCCGGGGCTGTATATTTGGTAAAAACTTTGGCAACAAATGCAGCTGAGAATTGACGGCACGGAGTACACAAATAAAAACCCTTACATAAAATGAATGTTTGGGATTTAACACATCTGAAAAGATGGAAAGACATGGGACCTCACTTTTTTCTAGATGAAAAGATATGACTTGGTCAAGAGGATTGCCAACCAGTGTCTGTAGTATAGACAGTAGGAGCGAGGTTGAAAGTTGTCGGCACTGTACAGAACCCTTGCATGTATTTGATATTAGACCACTTCAGAAAAATATCTTCAACAGTTCTCTCCGCAGGAGGTGTTACAAAAGCCATGCAATGTGTTTGCCTCCCACTTAGACCCACCTACACTCTTTATGTGGCCCAAGGGTTTCTCCTGGGAGTAAAGTTCTGCTTGACTTCTGAACTTTACAAGAATCATAGTCAAGAACACTCAAAACAGTTTTCTGAAAGGAAAATATAGTCTTATATCAGACATTAAAAATGGTTGCAGTGCCAGCAATATAATCATACTGTCCTTGTCTACACAGATAGACTAAGGCCTGATTTAACAGTCTGTTCAGTCTAGCCAGTGGGACTTTAGATCTTCTATTGGATGGCAACATGTTGTTTCGCTGACAGGCCCTCAAAACCTTCAGAGGGTTTAGCAGTGAATCCCAGTGTCTAGGGCTCACCCCCTTGATGCCACAGACTCACATGAGGGCCCGGGTGAAGGCCTTTCTCTTTCTCCAGATCCACTGACTACACTTTTTAGCAGTTCTGGAGAGGTCTGTGACAACTTGCCGGTAGGCTGTCCCTCTTACTGCTAGCTCATAGAGTAGCCTTGTTGTTGATGTGGCTGGAACTCTATGTAGGTCTACCTCAACTCGCTGGACTTTAGCTTACGCTGCCCTCAAACTCACCATATGTCAGCTTTTGCACTTGTAGGCCTCCTTATTGCATCTTCCCAGAGAATTTCCAGAGTGATGATGTAATCCAATTACTTACCAAAAGCAAAAGGTCCGGTCGGATGTTGGTTGAAGCGATCTCAGCTGGGAGGCATAGCATCTGGCCTATGCTTGCCACCACCTAAATGCTGAAAAAATAGATGCGTCAATGTGTCAAGTTCACCACCTACAGAATTGAGCTGCTGACCCAGAAATAAGGGTTTTAAACATTATATGGGTTAAGGCTACTGGACAATAACCATTGGGTTGCTAACATGCTTTCTTTTGGAGAGGTACATAACATTTGAGCAAAAAGCACAGGGCGGACCATGATCTGCAGCAACAGAGCTTGTGACTGGGTTGAACAAGGAGAGGCAAACTGTGTTTTCAAAGGTGATGCTCGAATACCATACGTAGTCAAAGTTGATTAACAATGTTTCCCACACTAAAAAAACTGAAACGTTGACTTTAATTAAATGTATTATGTTAACAAGCAAACTTAAAAGTATTGCTTTCAACTAACCTAATACAGTTATGTGAAACTTATTGACATAATACATTTACATTTCATTTAATACAAGTCAACATTTCTGTTTCTCCAGTGCACATGTTGAAGAAATTAGCAGTGCGTTCTGTTGCACTGCTTACTGCTACATCACTACATTACTTGTGATGCAAATTACAGGAATTCACCAATGCTGTTTGGTTTATCTTGTGTAGCGTTAAAGGACTGCATTTAGTTTTGCATCCCTGAGTTGGAAGGACAGCAGATTATATTTAAAAACTAGCTATTCCACACTGCACACTTTATGCTGACTAGGCTAATTGTCTCCTGGGTCTGGTTTCATGTTTACTGTGAAGGTGTGAGAGTGTATCAATTGTAAACAATTGAATGAGTACTTCCAGAAATGTTATTGATGAATCTCAACATGCTCACCAAAAATTGTTGCTGAACAAACACTTCTTCAGAGATTGAAAACATGTCACAGAGACAGTGGTTCATGCTCATGTGTAACTGTGTAATTTAGAGCACATATGTTAAGGATTCATTTGGGAATTTTAGAAACTCTACGCATTATGATGCAGAACTATTTGATGAGCATACCTGATACACACTACAGCATTTCATGTCATTCCCCTAATGGCTGTCTAAACTAGGACAAATCAGATCATTTACAGATTCCTCAAGAGGCAGGCTTTCTGTAGCCTCAATTAACTCTTGTAAATTTACACAAGCAGCCTTTTCAGCGTTAACATGTCACTGTAGTTCAGTAACACTGTTTCTCAAATTACACAAACGTGTGTTGTTACTAGCAGCTGATTTAGTGGATCAGTAAATAGCACTGCGATATAGATTTAATGTTGATGGATGGGGGAAAAAAATATAAATGCTTATCTGTTCCCCCAAAAAACATATTGTTATCCTCTGCAAAACGTTTGCTTTCTCAATGGAAACTTTTGTGTTTCCCACGAAGACTTTTGCATTTCTTCGCACAATTAATGATGAGATTTGTTTCAAATGTAGGGACATTTAATCAATGCAACTAAATGATGCTGCTTTTGTGCTGCAACAATGGATTCATGAAAATAAAATAATTTGGTTTCGATTGAACAATGCAGATTACGCCGAAGAGCCAAAAACCCCAAATAAGTCTGCAATTTACTCAGTTTACAGTTTAGTTTACTCCACAGTTGCTTTATAGTATAAAACACTTTAAAATTCTTGAAGCACCTAAAGAAAGAGGGACTCACCCAGAGCACAGTGACCTTCATTAAATGTCCTGAATGATAGTACGCTGCTATATCATGGCCATATAGACCACCACACAAATTAAACAGGTCAGTTAAAACCTACTATTTAGCTAATTTTGTGCTTATTTTTTTTTCTGTAAAAGTAGTTCTAGGTTTTATTATTTGATACACACTGCAGTGCAATTTGTTAATATGTAGTTACGCAAAACGATATGAATGTGTACCAGATGAGAAGTTCAAATGATTGCAATTCCATATAATCATATGACCAGTTTCACCAAATTAAATTATTTATATATTATTTCTATCAGAATATTAGGCATAGTAAATAATTGAAAAAAGTCATGGGTTCCTTTTGCTTAGCTTTGATTATAAAGAGCTGACCGTGAATAGCAAAGCTGTTTCAGAGCTATGAGACCAGTGATATTTAATAATCTCTATGGTGGCTGATATATATTCATCCTCACCTCACTCTTTTACACGTTGCGCTGCACATACATGAACCAAAATAGAAGGTGTGCAAGGAGACGCCCACACAGAACTGCCACCTTGTGCTTCACTTTATGATTCAAATTACAACTGAGGGTGCAAATTATTAAACTGAGAGTGCAATCCATGCTTTAGCATGCAATTTGGGAACTATGACAGCTACAGTATCAGGGATCAGTGTCACAGTGGTGAGGAATTCAGAACCAAATGCAATATACAAGGAGGGGAGGAAGGTTTATTAAAGCTGGTTCCAAAAAACACAAACTTAAAGAGGACAGGTACAACAAAAGCTACCAAAGCAACCAAAAACTAGGAAAAAAACAGGATGACACAGCTGACAAAAAGCAAATTGTTAAGGCAGACAGGAAACATGGACAGGAAACTTGTCAAGAAAAAACCTAGTGGAAACATTAATGACCCAAAGACAGGATGTAAAACACAAAGAGAAAATACATTCCAAATAAAATTGAAAACATCAAAAACAAAAATTCAACAAGAATTCTGGGTTTTGAGAAACACGGAAAAAGGTTGGAGATACTCTATGAGAGAAACATTTTGGTGCATCTAGTAATGTGACAGGTTGTGTGTTTATAAAGGTGTGTGTTTGAGAATAGGATGGAAGACATTAAAAGTGTTTTTAATTTTTCTGTGTGTGTGTGTGTGTGTGTGTGTGTTTGTGTGTGTGTGTGTGTGTGTGTGTGTGTGTGTGTGTGTGTGTGTGTGTGTGTTTGTGTGTGTGTGTGTGTGTGTGTGTGTGTGTGTGTGTGTGTGTGTGTGTGTGTGTGTGTGTGTGTGTGTGTGTGTGTGTGTGTGTGTGTGTGTGTGTGTGTGTGTGTGTGTGCATGTTCCTGTATGACCGCTGAGAGAGTCCATCCCACGCTGGGCATTTCTGCTGAATCAGTGACTAGTCACCTCTCCTGGGAAGGTAAATAACACATTAACACACACAGACAGCCAATGAGAAACACCTACAGAGTTACACACCTTTATTTTTACCAACACACAAGTTCCACTAAAGATGAGTAGACAATAATTGAAAGATGTACGGACATGCAGCCAAAAACATCCATATGTAATCTGCTCCTGAATGTTCTACCTGAGTTATGAATGAAACATTACGTTTTGAAAGAGATCATAAATTATTTAACGTTTTACATTCATCCATGTCCAAGCGATGGCTCCCTGGATTGCTTTTTGCTTTTTTTTACACTCGCTGCATTCTGTTTTGCCCATCAGAGCTCTGTAGGTGTCCATTTCTTTATTTGTAAAAGCATTATGAAACAACGGCCATGTGGTGCAAGAAAATATGAAACATGTCAGTTGCTTTAGTCTTATAATCAATGCTCAAGCGTTTTTTCATAATATTATTAATTGTTAATGAACTGTTATGCTTTTTTGCTGTTTCCTTTACTTCCTTTTCTTTTGGGGTCATGTTTTATGACACTTCAGATTAGAGAAACCATGTTCCGGTGAATTTGTACAGCTCTTTAAATGTAATTCCTCAGTGGAGACCAGTAGTTTACACCTTGGTTGAAGTGCAATGCGTGCTGTGTTTTGTTGTTGGATAAGCTTAATTTTTAGCTAAATTGTTGGTACCTTCAACACAGTTTTAATAGAACAAAATGCAGGATTCAAACAAGGCAGAAAATAAATCATTCTGACTTGTACAATGATGGGTCAAGAAACCCGATCAGCGTAGCTAGAAACTACATCCATATTAAAACATTTGATACCTCATGTTTACCTCCAATGTCAAAGTTTAGAACCAAACAAAGAGGGTTGTGATTGAGGTGGTCATTTAGTGGTGTCACTTTTACAAAGTCCTGGGGTACGGTCGAATCGTCAAAAAATCAGCTCCAATCGTCTAATTCCTATATCTACTATTCCTTGAGCTTTGTGTGAAATGTCACGGGGTTAAGGAATAGTGGATTGGATAATTCAAAAGGACTTGGGAAAGCGACTACGGTGCTTTGAGAATCCAACTGCACTTACACTATCCCACGTACAGTGATGGGCAAGTTATTTCCAAAATGTAATACAGTACACATTACTTATTGTTATGCTTTATGAACGTGGACAACAGTGAGACACATATTCTTCATTACAAAGGTTGGAATTGAAATAAAAAAGGAAAGTGAAACAGCGGGTATAAGTTAGCAGCAGGTTTAATATTCGCCGGATATTCGTTTTCGACTTACCCCGCATTCGGTTTCTTCAATAAAATTCCACTATATTACGAGTGTAGTATGTTGGGGACAGTTTGACACTTTGGGGACATAACAATACTGTTTTACTATAATGAAAGATATCAGCAAACATGTACCTGTAGTAAGTACCAGCATAGCCTACCATTGGCAACTACTACAGTGATCAGAATGAGAAAAGATATTTTCATTGATTTATGGTGATTTCTTTCCTGAAAAAATCCCAGTAGTTCTATGTCACCAGCCAGAGCAATGCAATTTGTAGACGGTCCCTAACACAGCCAATAGCCGGACCTTAGATTGAAGTGCTTTTTTCGCACGTAAATCGGTAGCGACAACAAATACCATTGTGGTTTTTTTTCGATACAGTTTCCTAACTGTCCTCAAACTGTCCCCAACATACTACACTCGTAATGTAGTGGAATTTCATTGAAGAAACTGAATGCGGGGTAAGTCGAAAACGAATATCTGGCGAATATCAAACCTGCTGCTAATTTATACCCGCTAAGTGAGCGTTATACTTGTCACCTTCACCGAGGGGTCCACACGTATTAACCCAGATGAATCCCAATACGTATGATTGTATGAAATATTTTAAAAATAAATACAAATGTGTTTATTATAAACTAGTTATGCCTTAACCTATCACTTTCACAACTCAAACGTGTTTTAAAACGTTTAAGAAACCCCACACAGCTCAGTACCGAACACCGAAATATGGACTTTATTTGATCATTTCAGTAAACAAGTAACGTTCATATTTCTCCTTTTGATTAATATAGAGCTGTGCATTCAAAACAAAGCACTTTGGAAAGTTACGGTATACTTTCTAAGCACCATAGCTTTCATGAAGCGCATGTCTCCGTCACGAATGTTGTGCCATGGTAAATGCAAGGCGTTGTGGGGACAGCATTTTCTCCTTTCCTTTCCTAAAGGAAGGTCCAGTGTTTCCTAAACTAAAGGAGGTTATAAAGGAAGATTCAGAGCTCCTTTCCTATCATCTAGAGAATTCGAACAGCTCTTATCATGGCTGCCACTGAGGTACTTCCGGGTCATTTCGCTCCGTTAGGAACCTTCCTAAGATAAACAGACTATTCGACCTACCCCTGCTTTGCCACAACACTTATTTTGTTTGTAGTTGTCCTCTTTGTATGCTTGTTTGCCATGAACAAACCCTAGTTGTTGACATCGTAAGTACTTTCAGGTCCCGCAGTTCAATCTCTCAAGGACGAAGACATTCAGGCAATAATTCAGACATTCAAACACAGCAGATGGACAGTGAAATACATCATCAACTGCAATCTACCAATGAAAAACCAATGATCGATTCTCAGGTTTTCTAGGGCGTAGAAACAAGACATATGAGCGCTTAATGGATACTGCATGTGAGGACTGACTCTCTAGTGAGGGACAGTAGATGATGAATTCTGAAGTCCGGCATATATTCAATATTTGTACAGCTGCGTGATCACATGTTCATTCAGCCTTTTCCCCTGTTCTTGTTTACTGAAGAAGATGGAAGGTAAATGTCAAGTGTGTCGTTTCTCACCATATTATCGTCTTTTGTCTTTCATTCCCATCTCACCCTCTTATTTTCATCTCTACCAGTCGATCTTTTTTATGTATTGCTTTCTATGTCGGTCCAATTGCAGCATCTATCCACTCTGTTTATGTCATTATAATGTTCTGTTTTTATACTGAGCCCCAGTGTGTCCTTTTTTAAAATAATTACCAGTCTCTCTTTTCTCTCCTCATTTAGCTGTCATTTTCCCTGTCTTGATTTTCATTCCCTGTTCTCGCTCCTCTCCTCAGACTCTTAATGAATCTCTTTCTTAATCTTAAAAACTCTCGTAGTCATTTTTTTTCTGTCTGGCTTTTTCTCTGCATTAAGAGTTCTCTTGCTCTCTCCATATCATCTTCTGTTGGCAGGCATATACTGTATGCTTTGAGCCACAGAGAACAACTCTGCACTGTCTTTATTTTATTGGAAAAGCAGATCTAGAGAGACACATTGGCTCCCTGCTTGTATCACATCACATCAGTGGAATTTGATACTGACAGACAAATTATTGGAGGAAGAAGTCGCTGGGGACTGATATGAGTCTTTGCATATGTTTCACTGCTTATGTCAGGTAGAGCATTGATAATATTATTTGTTGACTTGTAATATCTTTTCCTAAATATACAATGATGTGTGTTAAACATGCCTTAGGTGATCAGTAATTAAATAACGGATTATCTTCCTATTCAAAGCTAGAGGAGGGGCCTCACCGTAGCGGGAAAATACAAGATATTTACATATAAAATACACAAGTTCAACTTTAAAAAATCATTTATATCATCAAAAATCATTGATAAACAAATAAGCTGTATAAGGTCTGAAAAGATATTCATACAGTGGTTTCAAATTCTAAGGTACTAACACATGTTTTCAATTTCAGTTTCATCCCGTTCATCTAAGAAAATGTTGAATACGAGTTTGTCAGTATTCAATTAATCCATGCACTTAGACAGCTACATAAACTACATATTATAGAATTTAATTTAGCAAGTGTTAGAAAAAAACAACATTATTATGTGTATCACACACGCACAAAAGCTACCTACATTAAGACCCAATTAGCACTCGTGACCTTGATATAAAAACAATCATTAAGCCATCTTTTCATTATTATAGTTATAGCATCCACACACGACTTTTCCTCTTCCATAAGTTGAGTCACGAGTTGAGGGAAGATCTGGTGTGCAGTGTCCAACTAATTAGGAACCAGTGACCTGCTGTGGCCGAGCTGATAAATGTCGTATTAGAGAAGTTAATGTGCTTTGACAGAAACCAGCTTTAATCATTCAGACCATGACCACTGTGTCACACTGACCCACAGGCATATAGCCTGAACACAAATAAACATCTGCACTATGACACACACATGGCAGTTCTATGGGTCACTGATATTGTACATGCACATTAATTATTTTTTGTCCATTAGGAGGGCATCATTTACCGCCATTAACTTGCATAGCAACAAAGCCATTATGTTTGTAATCTGGAAGGAATACAACATCCTCTGAAAAATCAGTATCAATTAGTCTTCTGGATGATGTTAGATTGATTTGAATAATAAACACTAGGATGCACACAAAGACCACTGCGTGATGGTCAAGGAAAGGTTACATGCAATGGAATACTGACTTTGTGGCTTTAAAGGGAATGCCATGTGTTGGTGAGTCATAGCATTGGTATGATCTAATGAATGCTTTTCTTTTTAACATAGATAGGATGTGTGTTTGCTTTCCCACTGCTTTTTTAATATCGTAACATTACTGTCTATGTCAGCAAGTATATTGAAAGTATCAATGCAGTGCTGCTAAGAAATCAGTTTAATCATTTTAATTAAGTTTTGCTTTATTTAAGAAAATGACTGAACCCTGCAGGGATCTTGGGTAAATATTTCAATTAATAATTGATTTGCTTGAATAATGAATGCCCTTAAATTGCTCATTAGTAAAATATAAACTATAATTGCTTAGTTCTTTCAAATCAATATTTAGGATACACACTGTTGAGTTAGTTTATTTGTACTCTTAATAACTTTGTCTTTCTTTGCACTAATTGCACATTAACCTTTAGCAATAGAGGGCACAAACAGTTTTTATTTTTTTTACTGAATGACATCTGTATAACAGTTATTTGTAAAAATAAAAACAAACTGTGCTTAGCAGTTGTATTAGATGTTCTCCCATTATTTTATGGTGCATTGACCACAAAGATAATGCAGTATGTACAATATTTGCTGCATATTGGCCCGACAACAAATATGTTCTTAGCTCGGGGATGTCAGATATCCCTGAAGGCCTTAAGCTACACTAAACAATGAAACACACAGAACTCAGTCATTCACCATACAGCCTACACACACTAACACAACAACATGTTATTGTTTAGTTTACGTTGTAAGTCTTTATTAAAGCCAAGGTCACTCCTCAATAATTGTCATCTGTGTTTGTGGACAAGAGATGCTGGCTTCAACGTGTAGCTCCACGTACAGTAGGAGTGAATGTGTTTTTGTGTTTGCGTTATTCTCTGTGGGTATTTGTTTGTTTATTTGTGTTTCATACAATATATCTTACTACTTTTCTTCAATTTTTTGTACTTATAAAATAATGATAGAATGTATAATATTTTAAGCAGAGCAAAAAACAAGGCATAGTTGCAGTTCTGATGGACCATCCTAGAAAAATTTGAATGCAATCATTTTATTTCCCGCATTCGTATGTATTTTAAACACACCTTTATGGTGAATATGTATTGAGGCAAAGAAAAAAAGTCTGTTTCAGGTGCCAGGTGACAATTCAATCTAAGAAGATGTATAGGCATTCTGTAATGCTTTCAGTGTGTTCTTGTTATCCACATTGTGTCAGCATACAGTACATGCACTGTAGGCATGATTTACTTCACCCTCCGTTGTGTTAATTTTCTTGGGAAAATAACTTCTTCAAATTCTAATATGGTACCTATTCACCTCAGTAAAAAATGCATGTTATTGACTTTATTAACCTCTGGACTTTAAAAGCTCATATGTGTTTGAGGAAAATTTCCACTCCAAACAATACTTGGCAGGTTGCATCTCACCATCGTATGTCTTATTGTCCACACTAGTGTTAACTTCACCTCCTGAAATACATTGTTTACTCATGAATGCTTATGAAATTCATACAATATTAACTCAATATGTCTGATTGGCAAGAGAGGATGTTTATCTTTTGTATTTGTTTTTATAGAGAAAAGTGAGTCTGAGGAACGACACGTGGACATATGCTCGTGCCAGTGCAAAAGAGCAATAACACCTTCAAATGAATATCTGTTTTTGCATACAGATTTGATCATATACAACAAGTGTTTGTTTAGAGTATTTTGAAAATAATAATTAAATAATTAAAATGATACATCTGATTCTGATCTGTTTTTTTTGCAAAAGAAACAAATAACTTTAAATGTTATACCTGTATATATTGAATGCTCTTGCAAGTAACCACAGCAGTTTCCCCAAACTGCCTTACAGGGTATTAGAGTTTTCTTTATACTGTGCTGTGGGTGTTGAAGCTTGCCGGCCACAAACTCTTTCCCTCGGATTTCAGAGAAAGCGTTAATCCTTCTGTTTTGATTTGGCTGACATCTTTGGTGTTAAGCTGTCATTTATCAAAGCGCTGATAAACAAGGTGGTATTAGGGTGTCGCCGAGACTTGACAGACACCACTGTGAGTCACACAGACTCAGATCACTCTGGCACACTGACCCACAGGCATAGCACCCCAAACAAACACACACACACACACACACACACACACACACACACACACACACACACACACACACACACACACACACACACACACTGTAACTTCACAGGAACATTTCTTTCTTTGTCGTTAAGTTTTTACTCCTTGTGTGTTCCTTACTATTGCAATCACCCAGGTTGCCTCTATATATATAGCGAATATTTAAAATGTGTCTTTTAGACATTGAAGCATTTTTGCTACTTAGTAAAAGGTTAAAAACAAAGGTTGTCTGGTCTGTTAAAAGCACCAGTAACTTTAATGGTGCATTTCTCAATTGAGAGTAACTAAAAACATTTTGTGGTGATTCCATCTGCTATTTTGAATAATGTCTTAAGGTTAGGTCCTGTTATTCATACTTACTATAATGGTCTGCACATTTGAGCAGATACAATTCATGGGGTGTATCCAGTGATAAATGAAAGTGCTTTTAAGCTGGATTCTTTGTAGTGACAAGCAGTGGGTGAATTCACTGTTTGCAAAATGAAGTCAGATTCAATAGACGTCTATGATAAAATTAGGCAACTTTTCGCTTAATTTATTAACTCATATTATATTTAAATCTTGACTAAATGTGTCTTGTTCTGTTGTTATTAGGTCCATCCTATTAAGGTCACTTAGGTTTCAAAAAGCCAAGATGGCAGCGGCCCAATTTTTTTTTTAAATATCCAACAATTACAGGATACAGGATACAACCTAGTATATAGTTAGTTATCGTGTAAGCTTTTCATACCAGCCTAACGTTTACATTGTACTTAGTAACCAAAATAATAATTAGATTGCTCATCAGTGCAATATTATTATTTTGCATTCAAGTTTCTACAGCCTTCACATGCAAAATTCTCTTTTAAAGGGAGTGAAGAGCAGGACAGTCCAAAATGTTTGAAACCGTTGTAGCTAACCCTCTCAATGTCAAGTTACATTAAACTCTTGCTATATGTCATCCTGTAAGCTAATTCGATAACAAGTTTGCTAACTGACAGTTACATTACCAAGCCTATAGCAACCTTCTAGCCTTTTTTTGAAGAGACTTTAAGAGTAACTACAAAAGTAAAATTGGATACCTTTTCTACATTTTGATTATTACATCAAACTTTTCATCTCTGTCCTTCTCTTTCTCTCCCTCCTATCACTCTGTTCTCAGTCTGCTCACTGAGCTGTGTGTTTATTTGACATATTGAACTGGTTTGAAGCCAATAACCTTTTGGCATGTCTTCGACAGCAGGTAGTCCTGAAGCTGATAGGAACACACACACACACACACACACACACTGTTACACGTCAAATGACATATACGCTAAATGTAAAATATGGACACGCATGCAAAGATTGTGTAATATACTATGTTTGAATAAGAAAAAACACACGCCATTTAATAGACTACCATAACCATATCTATAGCTTATGGAAGGATTTATGCATCACCAGTTTTCATAGCCTATGAAATGTCCTGGCTTACATTCACAATCTGCTGACTAACATACTGTAAGAATGGCTATATAAAATAGAAACACCCACAATAAAATAATACCATCAGTGTAAGCCAGTGTGTGCATACTGCTCTACACTAATGTTCAGTGCACACTAATAAACATGTTTATACACATCCAATGCATTGTACACATACTATCTGATTAAAACTGGTGCCATAATTTGAGGCATGATGTGAGCACAATTTGAAAAAATATGACCATTTCATCTGGAAGCAACACACCAGTAATTACTCTATTAAATCATAACCATGTCTTACACAGTATTGGGCAGAATAGGTGTAAGAGCATCAAGATTTTATGTTTTCATTGAGAAGTTCCTCTATACATTTCTTTTAGAAGTGTGATATTTGGATGAATATTTGTTCCACTTTAGCCTAACATAATTAAGTTAGTTGGGTAAGTAATTACCCCTGCTGGAACAAAATGAGTAAAATCATCGTATTATTTATGCAATAAGCATTTTCAAATACATTATTCAAGTAACAGAATCAGAATATCTTCATTTGTTCCACAGAGGGGGAATTTACATTGTTACAGCAAAAGTAAAACAACAGCTGATGAGCGCTGTCAAGACTGCCTGCCTTTGGTGAAGGCCTTGAAAGTGTAACAGAGTTTAAAACAGACTTACACTTCCGTGGTGAGCAAATACACTTGTATGGTTTTCCCTGAAATTAATGAGAGATGTCAATATAGTCCACACCTGAAGCAGCTGTGTGAGTGTCTAGGTGTTTTATAACAGTCTGTTGGGCTTCACTTTCACTGAGCTTTGCTGATGTTGCAAACATCGGTATCATCATGTTTAAACAATGCTTGAGAATTAGACATTGACAATAGAGGGGGAAGGGTTACCCAGAACAGCACAGAGTCGTTCTAATTGTAATATGTAAATACAATTAGCCTACAGTAAAGAATGATGTATACATGTTTCAACCTTATTCTTTTTCCTGTCCATGTTTTAATCGGGGGTTCAAACGCTCCACCAATCCCTGAATATCTTTCATACCTGAAACAGCTGCCACTCTGAGAGATCCATAGGCTATAGGACCAATTCTTCAGACTATGTGTTAGGCTCACGTGGAATGGCGAGACTGAACCCACAATACAAACACTGAGACAGGGATTGAGTTTAGAACAGGCCGTTTAATTACTGGATGTGTGCGGCAGGCAGAGCGAGGTGACGAGGAAGACGGCTGGACGAAGCCGGCTGCCGGGTCGGCCGAGGATCTGAAGTTAACATCTTACTAGAAGCTAAGTTAGCCGGGACGTTTGACCACGAGTGGAAATCTGACGAACTGGTAAAGACTGGAGATGATGACCGGGCTTTTAAGCAGGTGAAGGTGAGTAGTGGCAATCAGGATGCATGAGCAACAGCTGCAGAGGTGCCATTCCAAATGTGGGTCAGTCACGCCCAGCCGGGGAGACACATACCCACACAGGCAGACAGACAAAAACAGGGAAGTGGCAATGTGGATCCTCACACTATGCAAGACTCGGTGTTATTGTGAAGTCCAAATTTAGAAACAAAATGAATATATAAATCCTTTAAGTTGCAATTCAAATGAAGCTCCAGGTTTGTCTTGTATTTTAAACCAAGAGTATTTTAATAGTGAGACCGTGAGTCTCAGCCATAGATGCATTAATGTCTTCCCTGCAACACAAGGGCGCCGGGCCTGCTGCATATCATTACTGTTAACATCTGCATAAATCTAAATAAAGCTCTAATTTGATCTCTGAGTAACCAACAGGTCCAGTCCAGTCCTGACCTCCCTCTCTCCCTGAAGCATATATCCTGATACAGTTGTGCATACATGAATGATGATTGTAAGTATGTGGCACATATGCAAATGAGCCAATTATGATTGATCAGCTGATTAATTGGCGTTGTCTTTTCGCCTGTCACTGCGTGCAACTTGTCCCTTTGCAAGTAGACCTTCCATTCCCTCGGTAACGCCTTGTCTTGGCAGATGTTGCTGAATGGCAGGTGTGCAGGCATGGCCAGAGGTTAGTGGTGTTCTAAGGTGTGTGTGTGTGTGTGTGTGTGTGTGTGTGTGTGTGTGTGTGTGTGTGTGTGTGTGTGTGTGTGTGTGTGTGTGTGTGTGTGTGTGTGTGTGTGTGTGTGTGTGTGTGTGTGTGTGAGTGTGAGTGAGATTGTTTCTTTACCCTAGCATACACTTCCCCATTGAATAAATTTACCAAAATAAATGCAGCAATAAAACATTTGGAACAGGTTTAAAGGTGCACTAGTATGCTCATTTTTAAGTCTCATATTTTTTTTGTGACATGTTTAAATGATTTAATGTTCAAAAAGGTCTTCATTGTTCTCATACTGCCTGTGCTGCAGCACCTCTTTTCACTCTGCCTGAAACCAGAGCCCAGTCTGCTCTGATTGGTTAGCTGGCTGGTTCTGTTGTGATTGGTCAGCCACATAGAGATTTCCCTCCCCTTAAACAGTCCTAGCCAATAGAAGCGAGAGTGTTACTTCTTGATTTCTATGTGTCGAAAGTAGCTATTGCAGATGATTTACTGTAATTGCCCAAAAACACCCAAAAAGCATAATTGGTCCCCTTTAAGAGTATGTGTGTGTGTGTGTGTGTGTGTGTGTGTGTGTGTGTGTGTGTGTGTGTGTGTGTGTGTGTGTGTGTGTGTGTGTGTGTGTGTGTGTGTGCGTGTGTGTGTGTGTGTGTTGATAATAGAGAAGTATGTTTTGATGCATCTAATAATGAATAATGTGACAGGTTGTGTGTTTATAAAGGTGTGTGTTTGAGAATAGGATGGGAGAAATTAAAAGTGTTTTTAATATTTCTGTGTGTGTGTGTGTGTGTGTGTGTGTGTGTGTGTGTGTGTGTGTGTGTGTGTGTGTGTGTGTGTGTGTGTGTGTGTGTGTGTGTGTGTGTGTGTGTGTGTGTCTCAAACTGATGCATTCAATCTGCAGAGGCTTTTCATTCCTCCAAGGACACACCTGAACATGTGCCCACACACACTCACACAAATGCATACTCACACACATAGTGTATTTCCTACGCACTCTAACTTACGCACACACACACACACACACACACACACACACACACACACACACACACACACACACACACACACACACACACACACACAACCACCTCTGTCTTTCTCTCTGAGGCCAAAGGAGAGGCTGGGCCAGTGTCTAGTCTTGGCCTGACAGTGTAGGGAGGGCCACAAAGGTGAGTGGGAGTTGATTGAGTTTGCTCAGCTATAGCCCATGGGACTGCAGACAATATTACAGGACTCACAATCTCGCCCGCCCGCACGCACACAGATGCACACGCATCTGAAGAGCAGCCAGCCACACACTCAATTTAATCAGGGCTTATGTCTATGGAAGTGAGCATATGAGACCTCCTCTGTTTCTGTGCTTTCCTCTTTGCCTGCCTCTCTGTCTATCAATGTATCACTCCGTCTGTATCATGGATTCCTGCTTCCCTTTCTGTCTGACTGCCTGTCTTTCCCCTTCTCTCACCATATCTGTCGCTCTGTATTCACCTTTAACAAATGGCAATGTAACGAATAGTTTCGTATTAGCTAGAGTTCAGAAGTACAGTGCATCCACTCAAGCAAGTCCTTTTGTAAATCACTTTATAGTTGTAATGCTGATAGGAGTTCTGTAGCAGGCTTTTGAATTAAGAGTGCTCTTTTGCTATGAAGGGTATTCATTCAGAGAATGAAAAATGGTATATAAGATGAAGAAAAAGACAAATTGGAGAGCCTTGGGGTTTTGTGTCTAAACCTTGTAAATGTTTTTTTGCAAGCGAAATGAATCGGAAACATGAATAACATAAATGCTAACTGTCATAATTAAATGTTTGAAATCAGCCAATTAATTGGTTGATTAGCATTTTAATATTGAGAATTTAACTTCAAACTTTTTTTGATTTTTTTTTGTTCTGAATTCATGTTTTAAATGTTTCAATTCATCAGCTAGCAGCTATCAAGGCCAAAGTATATTATTAGTTCTTCTTCAATCATTCATCAACTGTCATTTACAGTATATCAAAGCGAAAATTGATAGTGTTAAATACGTAAGCAGACAATTAAAAAGTTCTCACCTGATTTTCACATCTTCTTAGATAATTGTGGCACCATATTTTCCAGATGTGGTTTGTAGAGCTAAGAAAATTAAGTTGATCATTGGGTCAAAATCCTAGCTTAACTTCAAGGTTTTCCAGACCTGTTATACATGCAAAACTCTTTAGAAAAGTGTGTCCATGTCGGTTGTGATTAAGTTTTTTATTTCATTTTAACAGCCTTGCTGTATTGTCACAACTTATTACTAGGGCCAATGTGTGTGCATGTTTAATTCTGACAAAGAGGGGAAATTGCCTTTATCAGACGGTTTTATTAGTCTTTGTTTTGTGTGTGCCTCCATTAGCCTCCATGTGTTTTGTCTGTGAATTTACAAGTGTGTGTGTGTGTGTGTGTGTGTGTGTGTGTGTGTGTGTGTGTGTGTGTGTGTGTGTGTGTGTGTGTGTGTGTGTGTGTGTGTGTGTGTGTGTGTGTGTTAATGAAGTCTGTCTCGGGAATATAATTGCAGCATTCAGGTCATTTTTCTAAAAAGACTCCAATTAACTGAATCAGAGCGCTGCCTTCTCCTCTCCTACTCTCTTCATGTCGCTCCTCTCATCTCGTTTCTCCTCTTTGTTGCATCCTGTCTTTTCTCCTTTCATCCCTGATCAGATTCCCTCACATCTCTCCATCTGTACCTTCCACGGCGCTCCTCCTTGTTTCTGTGCCGCTTCCGTCAAGGATCACTTTTAATGACGGGGTTTGAACGCGGCGGGACAAAGGCTTTGAAGAGAGTGCAGCCATATGGGATTTGTGTATGTCTTCTTGTGTGTGTGTGTAGACAAGATTTGCGATTGTGAAAACCTTTCATAATGTGAAAAGATATTGGATTACACAACACACACAGACACAGAAGCTTGGGTGTGGTTGATCTTTGTAATTGTTTTTTTATTTTTTATTAGTGTAGACCACCCCTACCTTTTGCTGTCTTACATCTTGAAAAGTGGATGATGGTGTTACAAAATAATTTGAAATAAGATGTATTTTTATGTAAATAAATTTGCACAATAAGTTAGAAAAAGATAGCAAAATCAAATATGATTATTGAACACAATTTAGCTTTAATTAACAACAACACATATCTAATTAATACAATAATAATACAAATCTATCCTTGACTGTAAAAGCTGTTTTGTGTGTAATATAATAACATTTACAAAACATTTAGATGTGTTTCACTTTTAATATGATTTAAATATGATAAAATACTCATTGACAGTGTTTGTCCAAATACATTTTGCACTCTGTAAGGTCTATCAACCCACAAACTGTAAAATAACTTGTCATGTACAGGCTCATTACAATATACCGCTGACCACCTGCATATCTCCACTCACGGCTTAAAGACACAGGCCCCAAAATTGAGAGTTTTTGACAGAGGAAGAATAAGGGTATATTCAGACTGACAGTAACAACATTTTGTATTTTTTGTGCAAATTCCTAGTTAATAAATTAGATAATAAAACCTAAAGAGTTTGAACATTTCCCACTTTAAATATACAGCAAAATGTGTACTACATGTATACTTCCTGCATTTTACATTAAAAGCCTCTCTTTTAATGTAAAGCTAACTATCAACTAAGTTTAGCCTGAAGCGTCATTTTAATTTATCCCTTCTTGCTCCCAATGTTAAGTGTTGTAACTGTATTTTTTCCACAAGGAACACATTAGCCAGTGTTCACCGCTTTATTCTCTCTCTATGCTCACTCTCTTTCTCCAGAGAAAAGTTGACTGTTGGCAGATCCTCTTCCCTGTCCACTTCTCTTCAGCAGGAGTATTGGCATTCACCTTCGCCACACACACTGTCCATCTTTAAAAGTGCGCAGTAACAGTCACATTTTCTTTCACCCTCTCTTTGCCTCTCCCAACCTGCCATCCCAATTGCTTCCCCAACCCTCTCTCTCTCGCTTTCCCTCCCCTTCTCTCTCTCTCGATCTAAAGGTGAATGTTAGCGGTCACTGTCGGCAGATCTTCCCACAAAATTGAATCAGCCAGCAGGTTGGGGGCCAGCGACGCACAAGTGCCAAGCTCTACACCAATTTAATTGTGCGTGTGTGCGTTTGTGTGTGTGTGTGTGTGCGTTGTGTGCGTTTGTGCGTTTGTGTGTGTGTGTGTGTGTGTGTGTGTGTGTGTGTGTGTGTGTGTGTGTGTGTGTGTGTGTGTGTGTGTGTATATTTGTCTATCCAGATGTGCCTACATGTTCATACTACATATACAGAAGTGTTTACACTTGAGGAAACCAGTGGCCAACTATACATAAGCCCAAATCAAAAGCTGTACTATATTTTGTGTTATTGTATTTTATTCAACATTTACTTTGAATGTATTATATGTGAAGCTAGGAAATGATTAAGTCAGACAGGAAAGTAAAAAAAAACACTAATTGTGAGACAAACTATTGCCACTTATTGCAACCTGTTTCTGTCTTTACTCAGAGCTGTTCTTTACATTACAAAACACAACTTCTTCTTTTCTACAATTACTGTGTATTTTTAACATTAAATCCATATGATATTTAGTCATCTCTATTAAATTAGGATGCAACTCTAGAAATGAAAAGAAAAAAAAAAACAGTAGACACTGGAAGGATTTGTGCTGCAGTCTCTGCATAGCAATTCATAGGAATGGCGATTTTCCAATCATAGCTTAGCAACTGTAACTAGGCACTCAAGGTCTGTCAGCTTTGGCCTTTTCCACCATAATAGAAGACATACTTATCTTTGATAGTACATTAAAAGATACATTTTGAATAAACATAGATGAAAAAGAGTTATCGCTATGTGTTTATTTGCTCTGCTAGTTAGCATGGCATGCTAAATATTATACTACCTACAGTAGTGTTAGGGGCATGTTATTGGATAATTATAATATTATTTTTCCGTACCCCAGCTCTGATATGGAATTTATTTGGTTTGGATTAGTTTAGATTTAACAAACTTGTGTTATTGTGGTAACTTGGTTCATCTGTAGTCCCAAATGCTTTTTCTTGTAAAACACCTGTTCAAGTAGGCTACCAACTTTATTTTTAACTTACATGAACATTGCTGAACAACCTTTTTTAGTGCAATATCTAATAATAATATGTAAGCAGCCATCAATAACCTATATAAGAACAATTTGAAAGGTGTGTTCCCAATCATGTTAACTACAAACATTAAAGAAGTCTGCTGTGAAGTAAGTTTTTTAACCAATGTTTAGCATACGGTAGATACATAACGCTGATCAAATCCACAAGCAGCTTTCATTTGAATTGAATATTTCCCAAAAAACAAATGTATATTATATGAGTGGCCATAAAGTGGACATTATTTGCCTCAGATGTAAAGGGTATTTGAAGCACGCTTACAGAGACAGCCATTTATTTAAAGAAGGCTTGTAATTCAGACAGGCCATTATTTCTACTTCCCTCTATTTGAGTGGAACATGGGTTTTATTTTAGGATTAAGCTCCATTCTTTTTGGATCTTCTCGTGTTTGCCCTTTAATTTCTTGTTACAGCTTAACTGTTAAGAGCAAAAAAAGAACACTTCCTGTATCCATTTTTTTAATAAAAAGCTTTCTCGAGTACACACGTAACTCAAATGTGTATCTCTGTGAACAATCTTTTAAAAGAAAAGGTGAAGTGGCATGATATGGTGAATTGAATCAACACCTTATTATCCAGCAAATCTTTCAGTAGAATTAAATAAAGATAAATACTTGATCTTGCGATCGCATGAAAGAATATCCACAGATACACACATAGAGTCACAAGACACCCAAACCAGCAGCTGTTAAAAAGAGAAGGAGACAAACATGAAAAATGCCAAGACAGAAGCAACAGACAGAGAAACAGTTGACATCAGCAGCAGTGAGAAACAATGTATAGATGTGAGAAGAGACAGAGACTGTGACAAAGAGAGTGAGATAAAGAGAGGTGCCTCTGGCTGTCAGGTAGACTAAAAGAAAACACTGGGTGCCATGTAGCCAAAGGGCCTGATTCAGCCAGACTGACACTAAATTAAACCCACTGTCTAGTTCAAAGCAGCAAAACACAGCCACAACATCAAGTGTGATCCCCTGCCTGCATTTGCTTGAAAGAATGGTTTCTTTCTTTCTCTTTTTTTTTCCATATTCTCTTATCTCTGATTTTAAACTTGCCCTCTTTTCTTTGATTCCTTCTTACCCATCATCTTTTATTTGCTTCTCTCTTCTTTATCTTTTCTCCTTCCTTTGTTTTTTATCCTTTCATCCCAACTTTGCGCCCTTCCGTCCATCCGTCCCTACAAGTTTCCCTCCCATTGATTCTGCTGTCCTCTTCACCCCGACTCTCTCATTCATAATTGAACAGCATTAACTGCTGCTGAGGCCAAGCAGTCGTTTAATTAGCTGACCATCCTGCAGAGACTCAGTGGTGCAAAATATATATTGCACTCCTGCTCAGAATATTCAAAGTACAGGGAATGTTTTACTTGTGTGTTTGGACACACCGTCAATGTATAGTAGTCATCAGGTACTTTCTGCTCAGGTGATTGGTTGATTTAAACAAATCACTAAACAAATGGAATTTTCACGTCATAATTGTACTAGGTAAAAAGCAATAGATTCTCCAAAGTTAATACGGTTCATCCTAAGGGGAATATGTGCACAACATTTAATGGCAATCTATCCAGTGGAGGTTGATATTTAAAAGTGCCATAGAACGGAAAACTGTATTTACCTTGGCATAGTTGAATAAGGAGAGTTCGGTACATTGAACTGACATACCGTGAACCTCAAACACCATAAAAATGCATATCACAGAAAACTGATGAATTACAACAATTCCTGTGTGTTACGTCACACACGGTAGTCCAGCCCCAACATTTGCATACACCAGCTGCTGGAAACACTAACGCTAACACTTACCACTCCGTAACGTTGCTCTCCAATCTCCGACAAACTGGCTGTTCTTCAAATTCATTCGTTTCCTCCTCCGATAAAGGCTCAAACATGTAAGGTTGGGCAATAGCCTCCATGGTTCATCTCTCACAGTTTCGCGAACTTCACTTACTTCTGTGGGCTCTGAGGCAGCCATGGATTGCTCCTTGTAAACCAGCCAATCAGAGCAGAATGAGCCCACAAATAATAATGGATCAACCTAAGTTATCTACCTTCTTTGTAGACATCAGAGAACAATTTAAAATTCCAGATATATCCTTCCTATGGCACCTTTAATGTTTCACAAATGTTAACTTATAGAGGTCCCCTAATATACTATATAGTATAGGTCTCAGATATATACCACACATGTTTGTCTCGAAATCCCTAACAGGTCATACACTGTAGCATGCCATATACCCCTCTGTTTAAGCCCTGTTTCAAAAGTGCTGATTCTGTGTCCGTAGCTTTAAATGCAAATGAGCTGCTACTCCCATCTGCGAGACGTTTGGTTTTCAAAAAAACACAATGGTGTCCAAGGAGGAGATTTAAGTAAGGGGGGAGGGTGAGACTAGGGTTGGTTATTGGTTAATAGTTGCACAACCCCCAAAAACATTGTGACATCACAAAGTGGCCAAAATCTCAGACAGGTTTTTATATAAATGTATAAAAGACATAAACAAGTGGATTTTTCATAATAGGTGTCCTTTAATGGTGGCACAAACCAGAATAATTGCAAACGTGGAAAGGGTTCCTCCTGTGGGCATCTTATTATGTGCCAAATTGAACAGCCATCCAGAATTATTAAGGTATTTCAAGGATTCAAATATCAGTAAAGACAGATGTTAGGATGGTGAAATTATTTCTGCTCATGTTGCCAACATTTTGAAAAGATTAACTAGGTTAAAAAACAGGATACTTATGTTGGGGTGTCCACTTTTGAGTGCCTATCTACATTGTATTACACATTTCTTTTGCCTTATTATCACTCTGACTGAAGTGATATTCGAGATCTATGGTAAATTCCTCACCTGTGCAATCTCACGTCTAGTGCAGCAGCTTTGGTTGCACAGAGTTCAAGGTTTTATTAAGCTGGTCCTCTGGAATTCTCTTCTAAACTAAATAAAAAATAAAGTGGTAACATGTCTTGGTGGATGATGCCTTGTAGGTTACTCCAACCCCATAAAGTTATGTGCAAAATACAAAAAAAATGTTTTTGCCAAAACTGAAATGGAATCTGGGTACATTACATGGCTTTCAGTCTGTTGGTAATTTTTCCTTTTTATGTTGGCTTATTCACCAATTACATTGATGCATCACAATACTTTCGTTGGAAACATTCAATTATTTTACCTTGAGATTTTGAAGTGTCTCACATTTTCAAGTTGCATTTGCCAATATAGCATCAAGTCATCCTTAGAGTTGTTGATTCCTAACTTGATGTACATACCTACTTGGGATCCTCACCCTTGCAGGGGTCTAAAGGTCCATTTCAAAATGAGTTTTGAGAGATATACTTCATAGCCAGTGTGTAAAACAACAATGGATTTAGGTTTTTACATTGCTGTTCAAAACCTGTATTTTCTTATGGCTTTGAAGTTAAAAATCAGGTAAAAATAATAAACATTTTAAAAACAAAGTGTATTTTGTATTTGGCTGGTTAATCATGAATATGCATTCCAAGTCTTTATTATTTTGGATGTGGATTTTAACATAAATTATAACTTAATCACAAAAAAATAATGAAACTTCTATTGTTAAAAGTGATCTCTTAGAAAGATTTTACAAATATTAGTCATAAATGCTACATACGTATATTGTTACGAAATAAGATTAAAAAAACTATACTAAGGACTTTTGGTTTGGTCTTTAGACACCAATAAAGTCTCGGTTCAATTTCAACCAAACAGTACCAATGGGTGTAAAATGTGAACATAATACAAGGGTATCTTGTGTAACCTGTTTTATTTTATTATACGATTATCTGTCATGTGAAAGCTGAATGGCCTTATAGATTTCCACAACCATGCCAGGGGTGTGATTTCTCTGTCACCACCTTAATTGAATGTTTTCTATCACTTCCCTATTTAATAAAAAGTGATGGAAAAACGTAAGACATTGAAAAACTCGTGCGGATTCCTTGCAAAGGCTGACACCTCTGGATGAACCGGGATAAAGAAGTGTTTTTTTCCAAAAGAGCGGCAGATGATCCAGACGGAGTGAAAGAGGTACGTAGTAGAGAGGGAAGAAACAGCTTCTGCTTTGTGGCTAATTCTGACCGTCCTTTGGAGATAGAAAACAAGAGAATGATTGGCCCATAGGTGTACATTTTAATTCATATTTTATTTTAAAGGAGCAAGATAGTGTCTTCTGCGATTAAGAAAATGCAATGTTGTTATTGCAATTACAATAGCATTTCCATGAATGCAGCCCTACTCTTCTTTATTGTTGTACTTATTAATGGTTGAATGTCATCTTATCTGAAGCTCCCATCTTCATTTTGCTTTGCTTCTCAGTTGTGGTTTGTTTCCCGGTGTGTAAGATGAGCGCTTTCTTCAGACATTATTCTGGAACGCAGTGATTGCCAACTGGTGGTCGTTTGGGCCACATACAGCTGACCAACGTTTTCCCGTCTGACCTGAAGAATTTTAATGATGTCAGAAATTGTAACCCACTGCCAACCAGGACCACTGCAGGTGCTGGTGCTACCTGTGGAGCTATCAGGATGGTCTATCAAAGTCTTCCTTCTGCTCACATGCGTGAAACAGAGATTTTACAAGTTTAACCAGGAAAGTTTTGGTAGCAACCTAGTTGTTCTATAGCAGTGGAAGTATGTAGCATGCTAATGACTTAGCCGAGTTGTCAAGCTCAGTATGCTGATATTGTTTAGCTCAAATGTCTTGATACTCATCAAAATAAAATGAACTACAGATCAAAACCATACAAAGACTAAAGCTATGGTCGTTTCACAGTGTGTAGGAAACACATTTTATCATAGAAAGTACCAAATCAATACATACTGTATGGTCTTGAGTGTATTGCGCTACAATGTGTAAACTTTAGTCAGTCCATTGTGTCTTTGTTACTTGAGAATCAAAAAGTAGAATTTCCAGTTTTGTGTCCAGCTACTCAAAGATAGAAGTAAACACAACATGGCACAGCTTCACCACAGTATTAGAGTTGGCAGCACACTATGTGATTATAAAACCGCACTAGTTCAATCAGTGGGAGCTGATCATCAATTTGTTGTCATTTCACAAATGCAGGGGATCTGAATATCTTCTTATATTTGCAATAAAATAGGGCAGTTGCAAATTTTACTTAATTTAATTAGGCTTTAAAGTATATTCATTTTGAGTATTTGATTTATGAAGGATCAGTATTTTTATAAAGTATAGCCATGTTTTAATTTGCCTGATTTACTGTAGAGGAGTCGTTGTTCGGTGTCCTCATCTAAATCTCAGCCATTATTTCATTCTGTTATGTAAAGCAGAAGACCTTGCACACATCTTGGATGAATAGAATATGTCAATAAAGTAAAGCATTTTCATCATCTCCATGGAAACAAGTGAAGTTTGAAGTCTTGTACGATAGGCAACGGCCCCTGTGTCCTTGCATACGTGATAACAAAGAACACTTCAGACACGTCCATCTTTGTATAACTGAAGTCAGCGCAGGTTCGGCATTCAGATTCAGCTGCAGTAAGTAAACAAGTGTTGGCCTGCAGCTGGGCAACTTCTGAAACACATTTCATTGAGATCAAACTGCTCGCCCCGTCCTCTCCCCTGAGGATTGTGGGTAAACAACCACAAGTTTGTGATGTGATGGTGTGGTCAGACCTGGTGTGGCTTGCATTTACAACACAAGGTGAGGGATGCAATGTGAGTGTGTGGTTTGCTACAGCCATGAGACCAAAGAGTTGTGGTTATAAATTACATTGTGTGCAGAAATTGTTTGTACACTACAGGAAAAAGCTGGTGTGGAAAGCATGATGAATGCTTTACAATAAAACTAAAATAACTTTGGGCAATGTATTCTGCTAACACAGGAGGCTCCAGACCAAAAGTGAGTAATGTGAACACTCAACACAATAGGCCTTCCAGTTTGTTAGTGTTTCTTTGCATATTCAATATGAACAAAGCTGTAGAACAAAGAAAATATCCACCACTGCAACGTGGGAAGTAAACTATGGGTCTTACATTTAGATTCTTGCTTTTTACGCTTCATCCAAACCAAGCTTATTTGGCAGCCTTTCGCATTTGTGACCCTCTTTAGTGAGTTTTCCAATCATGTTATATGAAATGTTATCTCAATTGAATGTTGTGTTGCATTTTTTGTCACCTTTCTTTTAACAGTGTAGCACTTAAAAGTGTTCCAATGTACCGCAAGAACGAGACACTTTTCTTAACATCTGCAGTGCACCTGTGTCCCAGCAAATCATTCGATAGGGACTCTTCTTTGGGGGGAAAAAATGAACTTGGCCAAAAGTGATTAATGAAGTATTGTTTTCTCTGCTTTCAAAACACTCCTTGGTTGGCCTGTTTTTCAGATCACTTAAGTACATTGAATAAATAACTATTCCAATCAATGAATTTAAAAAGGGAGATTATTTCGCTGATATACTAACTTATGGAAACACCATTGGTGACAAATCTGACTTGATTCAGAAGTATGTGCTCTCGACAAACCATCCTTGCTGACTCAAAGAAAATTGAGACCAATGACAGAGTTAAATGAAGACAAGAAGCATTACTGACACCCCTTCAGATCACAGCAATGGCTCAAAATGAAAACAGATTCAGCCACACACTGATGCCAGGGATAGGGTCTCACTCAAAGCACTGTAGTTATTTTGTGAAGCTGTAAAAGACACCAAAATGAATTGAAACCCTAAAAGAAGCTGCCCCCAAATCCCTGAGAACAACAATGTCTTCACTTTATTCAGGTGTATAAACAACGATAAAGGATTTATCAAAGAACTATAAATGTGATGATTTCCTAATCATCAGCAATACAAGCATCACTGTAAGCAGTGCATGGATTAAAGCTTAACTAGAGCACTGATAGTGTTGAAATGTCCCAAACAATTTATGTGAATAAGTTTGGTCATGGTCAGATTCTCTTACATTCCTCACGCAGCTGGCAGTAAGTGAAATAAACAGACATTTATGCCTGGAAATTTAAATAAAACTTGACGTGCTTAAAAAGACTGATTTAATAGTGCCCGTTCTTCTAGTGTGGCAGTATTCGCCATCGCCTTGAACTCTTAGCTGTGTACTGAAACTCCTACATCTGACATAACATGGTCAGAAAAACAGTATTTTTTTAAAGAGAATGACGCTTTAGAATTTATGTTCCAATACTTGTGTGACCGGATGGAAGGAGCTGGCATATGGGTGGAAGAGTTGAGTTTTTGTGTGCATGCTCTCGAATGGGTAGGTAGGTGGTGTGTGTTTGTGTCCTCTAAACACCAATGAAAAGAGTTTGTCCTTCATGCAAGGCAGAAAGAGACAAAATTGAATCCTTCCTCTTTGTTTGGCCCGAATGTTTGAATAGAGTAATACACGCCACTCTTTCTTTCTCTCTCCTCAACAGTGCGCCAGACAAAAGGACTGCTTTCAGGCTTTAATTGAAATGCGGGGTTGTGTAAAAAGGTGACACACACAAATTCATTTCAACATACAAAAAGCATGCAACACACGTTCAACACATATGCAATTCAGACACAAAACAAGACGCCAAGATGTACCCTGCTGACACGACACACATCTGAAACATAAATCCTTGTACGTTTGTCAATTTGAGGAATCTTGCTGCTCACGATCCTTTCTTTCACTCGTTCTTTGACCTTCACATCAGTTTAGAATTCTCATATACATACACTTTTACACCTTTATTATAAAATCTGCCCCATGATGGAGATCATTTCCTCCTTCCTGCCTCTCTTCATCCTCGTCCCTCTGATGCCTCCCTTCCTCTCTCCTCATTATCCTCTTGTGCCACGGCGGACACGGAGCATCGATGGAATAAAATGGAGTGGGGACACACTGAGTGACCCTCTCCTGCTCTTCATCTATCTCTACCTCCTCCTCCTCACTTTTTTTTAAAGGATTTTAAAGATATCACTTACTGTGCCCCTTTGGTTTCAATGTGGCATTATACTGATGCTAACAAGCCATTTTTACTGCAAGTGAAACTTTTTTTTTTACCCGCACAATATGACAAGTGTCTGCTGAAGAAAAATAACCAGGCAAAATTCAAATGCCAAGGTGTAGTTTTAAGACGACAAGGCCAAATTGGCTATTATTTTTCCTCCCTGTCTCTGCTGTCCTGTCCTGTCTGTCTCTTTCTACCTTTTTCTCTATACTGGTCATTATCTTTATTAATGAATGCAGGCGGCCAAATATATCTCAATTTCTATATGTAAAGGTTTGTGTGTGGTGTGTGTGTGTGTGTGTGTGTGTGTGTGTGTGTGTGTGTGTGTGTGTGTGTGTGTGTGTGTGTGTGTGTGTGTGTGTGTGTGTGTGTGTGTGTGTGTGTGTGTGTTTGTCGACTCCTTACATCTCAACCAGTTAGAGTTTAGAGGTAGTCTTAGCCTATTCAAACTTGCAAACAAAAAAGGTTTAATTTTTTTTCCAAGTAATTTCAGTCAATTAAGTGTGAGTTTACTATGATGTTATGAATCTTTGTTTGATAACATGTCCCTTGTCAATTTTCTTCTACAAAAATACATTAGAAGCCCAATTTGATAATATAAAATTCAGATTTTTCTACCTAAATTAATGTTTTTTCGACATTGGAGAAAAATATTTAAGACTTAAAATGTTCGACTGCCTGCCTCTCTTCCCTGAATTATTGTCAACAAAAGATCTTTGCAAAAAGGTTGAAAACTAGAATAAGCTCTCTTCATCTTCTTTAAACTACATGGGTAATGTGTATTTTTAAAGGCTTAGGTTAACATGCACTTCTAAACGTTCTATATAATCTTCTTAAGACCCTCATCAATAAAAGAAAACATCCTTATGAAAAGTGGTAACTTATTTATTTGATCGCTTAACTCCCAAAATACCATAAAATGTGTTTGAAAAGAAAGAAGAGGTTTCTGTTGGTCGCCGCCCATCACTAAAAAGCCCAGGATGTGATTTTAACAGTACATTAAGACTTTAATAAACTGCATGCATGGTGTTTAAAATCAGGCATCAGTGTCCCTGATGGTCAACAATGAATGAATGGGCCTCAGGAAGAAAACTATACTAGTGCAGGTAAATGTTTAACACTTTTTAACCATTAAAAAAGTGGAGATGGAACGGTCACAATAGAGAGAAAATGAAAAGCTTCAAACAACTTTGAATGAATGCATTGTACCACCAAACCATGTTTCTTTGTCACAAGGTATGAAATTCAGGACCCAAACAGGAAGAAGAGGAGGGGAACAAGAGTGGGAAAACCGACAGGACCTCGAGAAACAGAGCAATAAAGACAAGACACAGCTGGAGGGCAGGCAGAACACACAGGCAGCAGGTGAACACAATCATACAAACAGACAGGAAGTAAAAACCAGAAATGACATAAAGAGAAAATATATCTCAAAATAAACCAGAAACATAAAAACAAAAACTAAGATCAAAAAAACATGTTTTAAATTAATTTGTGTCCCTCCTGCATCCTTGTACTGTTGAACAGGCAACATGTCTTTCTATTTGTGTGTTTTCTGTGTGCTTATATTCAATTCTCTCTTTGCCGTTTTTTTTGCTGCAAATAGATGCAGATGTACAGTAGCCATGCTCAAGCTACAAGGATAGCAATTTCTATATAGGGTACACAAACTGAATAAGAATACAATACAATACTTTTTAAAAAATAGAACAGGTTAGGAAAAAAATATATACAACGTATTACAAACATATTACTATGTTCTGAGATTATATGGGATACAGTGGAAGAACAAATCTTCATAAAGAGTTATAATGATCAAATCTGCCACAATTTACTGAAGTCTAACCTCAAGTTTAAAATAAATGTTAAATTAAGTGTGTTTGACAGGTTGTAGAATAGTGCAACAAAATAAAGAAACATATTGGCAACATGCTGTCATGAGTGTTATCATGGACTGGGTAACTATAAGTGGTTTTTCATCCATCTGTTTTTGTCAACATTTTTAATTTGCCCATGAAAATAATGCAAAAAAAAGATATTTATGCTTGCATAAACTGAAAAATATGAGTTTCTAAATAAACACAAAGTGCAACGGGAATAGACTTTGTGAATAAATCATAATATACATGAAACAACTTTCTTCAATGAATAAATAAAAAAGGTAAGTTTTGTTTGTTTGAGGTTGGACTGTCTCTTTTTCAATAACATGTTGTTGGGCCCTTTTCTTTTACACACTTTAACCTGGCTGGAGACAGCCACCCTTTAATATTCATTTAACAGTATTCGATTATTTTTTTAAATTCAGGAACTGTCAGAAACAGTGCCATAGTTTTTGCATAAACTCAAGTACCTATACATATACAGTATGTATTCATTTTTGTACAAGGGCCCTGCATTCAATACATTAATCTCATCAAGGAGAATAGATGCTCTACGCCAGATTTTAACTAGCAGGTAATTTCCATCTGCAGTCCTTATTATATATATAATATTACATATAATACTCTCCATTTCTACCTCCCATAATATGCAATATTTCTTTTAAAAAAATATTACAAAACCCAAAATGTGCCCAATGTATTCAATTTCACTAGCAAAAAAAATAGGACCAAGCAGAATGTGTTTGTCAAGAGATTGCATCCTTATTTTGACCTCTTCACCTTTAACCTCTGATAATTTGATATTTGGCCTCAGCAGTGCTGCGTCAGTTTAAGGAGTCACAAAGATCAAACAGACTGATGACAGCTATCCCACAGAGGAGAGGACGAAGGCAGAGAGGAAAAAGGAGAAAAAAGCAAAGAATGATAAGAAGAAGAGTAGAGACAGGAAAGGAGACTGGAGAAACAAAGAAAAGAACAAAAAAGAGAAAATTAGAGACAGGAGAGAAGACAAGAACAAATTGATGAGGAGAACAGTAGAGACAGGAAAGGAGATAGGAGAGGACAGGAGAAAAAAGAAAGGACTGAAAAGGAGAAAATGACAGGCAAGCAAGGAGACAAGAAAGGAGACAGGAGAGTAGAGAATAGGAAGAACAACATGTATACAGGGAGCACATTGGTGAAAGATAGATCTATTTTTATTTCTTAAACATTAAAATAAATCCAGTCATAAAGCAAAATATGAAATTAAGTGACATATTTATATTTTAATAATCTAATATTCTGTGTCACAGTGGGGTTATTTTCTCAACTTCAGATAATGATTTACTGAAAAATAAATAACTTACAAATCTCAGTGTACTGCAACCCGTAACCATCCACCACTATTAAAATTATTTGTAATCAGATTACTGGTCATAATTATATCTCCATGTCTGCTTACATGTATATACGCTAAGGTATTAGGTGAATTTCCAGGGAGGAGAAATGTCTCAGCCTCGATCCAACATCACAAATCATTCTTAATTACTATCCCGCGGATCCACAACAAAGAGAAAATATTGTAATGAGCTGCTTCGCTACTTTCCTCCACACATTGGAACGGAGGTGAACACTCATTTTTCAGACCCCCATTTGCATAAATTCTCTTCTTTTTTAAGTTGCCGCTGCCAAAAGTGATAAAGTGCATGCAGTAGCAGGGGAGGAGAATCAGGGAGAGAAGGGGGGGGGGGGGCAGGGGGATGGGGTTATAGAAAAGTAAAGTTTAAAATAATGCTGAAAATCTGCATCAGACTGACTCCAAAGGGACAAAAATAGGTGGGCAAAGAAAGTGGCCAAATTGTGAAAGGAAGCTGTGAAACACAACCAATGAGACAAAGGGAACCAACAAAGAGGAGGAAGAACATCAGGTCTGATTTTCCCAATATAATGAAGAGAGAAAAGAAAGTCCAAAGGAGAAGGAAGAGATAATGTGAGTGGGACGGATAACAAACACCGAAAGCTGCAGGCAGGAGGCTATAATGGACTTTTGAGTGGCGAGAACGAGAGATAGATTTACGAGGAGAGGCATGAGAGCGGGGAAATACAGAGATAGCCTGATCGAGTGCTAAGTGGAAGGGGTAAATTGTGGCCCTGCTTCTGTTCTGTTTTTACAGAGCCCGTCATAAAACCGGTGTTTAAATTTAATAGGCGGCTGCAGTAGGACACACACACACACAAAGACACACAAACTGAAAAACTCAGACAGATTTTCTCTCACTACAGCGCACGCATGCTATAGTCCCAATGAAGTGTCGCTGTATTCACAATGATTCAGGACATTTTACATGGGAAGTGTAAAAGTTTCATATTTGTCTTTAGTGTCTCTACTGTGAAAGGTTTACATGATTTAATGTTCAAAAAGTTCTCTATTTTCTCATAGTGCCTGTGGTGCAGCCAGGGCCGCCGCACAGGGGGGGGTAAACCACCACAGCTGTGGGGGGGCCCAAGGCAGAGGGGGGCCCATGGGAAGTTTAGATTTTTTTAAATATCAATCTAAATGGAAGCTTAACGTATTCGTTTTTATAAATTGAATGGTATATTATTCCAAAAAAGTAAAATCTGCTGTCACTACACTATTGTGAACACCCCTTGAGAAAAGCGCAAGATGGTTCAGTCCACACGGTCGGAGTTTGGCACCTTGATGCTTACTGTGACTCGGTGTCGGTGTCGGTGATATGCAAGATGTCAGAGCGTAAAAAATGTAAGTCTGGTTCTCAAAAGAGAAAGGAGAGAAAAGACAGGGAGAGGAGGCAAATTGAAGGAAGTGAAGTTCTGACGAACTTCTTTGCAAAGAAAGGTGAGCACAAACGTTTAAACACACAAGATGAAACGGCATTATTAGGTGCCATACGTCCTCCGTTATCGTTGCTAAAATAAGCAGAGGATATCCAAGAGCTACACTTTCAATGAGGCCTTGGTTAAGTTGGCATAAAGGATAAATAAAGTGAACATTATATTGCAACAGAAGGCTACTGATTTGAAGCAAGCAAATATTAAATGAATTGAATTAAACTTAAGCCGTTATTATGCTGGCTACATGATGAATAATAATATATAGCATAAGCTAGTTCCCAGACGTCATGATATTAGCTTACACAATGGCCAACATCCATCCTAGCTGCCTGCTAAAACACAATTTGTGAAACACATTCCAGAAACTGCCACAGAAAGTGGTCCTGCAGCTGCAACAAGCCCCCCATCATCCACTGATGCAGACTTGAGACAAGGTGAGCTAGTTCAACATGAAAGCAAAAATGAAACTATTTTGACTTGAATGACTGCAGCAACAGGGTGTTAGTGTATTTGGCAATAATTGATAAGAGACTAATGTTGATTATACTTCATGCTCCCACAGAGGAGCCTGATGTAGATAGAGAAGAAGTGAGAGAAGATGGTGGAAGTGATAGTGAAAGAGAAGACAGCGAACATGAAGGTTGCATTCAGGATAGAGAGGAGGACGGACAGAGGACAGAAGAGGTAACATGTAGTCAGGGTGAAGCCGAACAGTTCTGCCCAGAAGATCCAGGATTATGGCCAGAGATGTTAGATAAACACCAGAGGGAAATAATTGTATGTGCACTGGCAAATAAAGAAAAAATCAACACATTGACACCGACAGATATGGAGGGTAGACCCTTTCCAATATATCTTCAATATGTAAAGTCGCCAAATGGCCATGAGAAAATCAGAAGAGATTGGCTTATTCACAGTGAGAGTGCCAAGGCTCTTTATTGCATTCCATGCCTACTGTTTTCCCATGAGCTGTCAAAGCCATCCACAAGTGCCCTAAACAGCAAGGATGGATATACATTAGAGCACATTAAATGGAATGTACAAAAAACTTCCAGAGCACGAGACAGGCATGTCCCATAAACAGTGCTATTTAAAATGAAGAACCTTCAGCACTCCCTTTTGACAGCCAGTGGAGTTGATGGGCATCTTCAAAAACTGATGCAAGGGGAAATAGAAAAGAATAGGCTGCTTCTGGAGAGGCTTTTAGATGTGACCCTTCATTTGGCATCAAGGAACCTGGCTTTTAGAGGCAACACTACAGATTTAGGTGATGTCCATAATGGGAATTTTCTTGGTACGTTGGAGTTGCTGGCCCGTTATGGTAACGTTTTACACAGCCACTTGGAAATGATAAGGCAACACAAAAAGGGAATATTAACACACTATCTGAGTCCTCAAACACAAAATGAATTCATCGATCTCTGTGGCGAACGAGTGCTAAATAGTATCTTGGAAGAAAGGGAAGCTGCCATCTACTATTCCATAATATGTGACTCAACCCCAGACGTGTCACACACTGAACAGAATGTTTTACTGTTGAGATACACATACAAAGATGGAGACATTTGGAAGATAAAAGAAAGATTCTGCCAATTTAAAGACTTCTTTAAAAAGACAGGCAGTGAAATTTCTGAGATGATTCTTGATGTTCTGCAAGCCAGAGGCATACCATTAGGAGATTGTAGAGGGCAAGGGTATGACAATGGAGCCAACATGTCAGGAAAAGTGAAAGGTGTGCAAGCCAGTATTTTGAAAGCCAATCCATTTGCCTTGTACTCCCCGTGTGCCACTCATACACTCAATTTGGTGGGTGTACATGCAGCTCAGTCGAGCACTGAGGTAGCATAATTTTTTGGCTTTTTAAATCGTCTCTACAATTTCTTCAGTGCCAGTCCAGAGCGATGGGCAATCCTCAAGAAAGAAACTGGATGCTCACTTCATCGTCCCTCGGACACTAGATGGACTGCCAAGATTGATGCTGTCAAAGCTGTGGCAACTCGTTTGCCCTCTATTCTGGTTGCACTGGAATGTGTTATAAGCACATGCAATCTGACAAGTGATGCCAAATCGAGGCAAAAAGTTTAAAAACCTATTTCCACACCTTTGATGCAGTGATTTTACTTACTGTGTGGGTTAAAGTGCTACAGTCAATCGAACATCGCAATATGATTCTTCAAACAGGTAATATATCCCTGGATATTCAAGCATCAAACATTAGAGCACTACAGGATGAAATGCAGGCTTTGCGGGGTGAATGGGACTTGCTTCTTGCTGAGGCCCTCGCTAGTAGCCCAAAGCATGGACATCCCCACTCAGTTTCAAAGTGAAGGGAAGCGGAAACGGAAAAGGAAATGTATGCCTGATGAAGAGGGGGAAGATGAAAATACATATGAAGACAATGCAGCAAACACATTCAGAAACCAGACCTTTTTTGTTGCAATGGATAGCATCATCAGTGCTTTGAGTTCAAGATTTCAGACCACAGCCAACATATGTGAAACTTTTGCACCTATTCTGAAGTTTGCTGACATGTCAGAAGAACAAACAAAAGTATCATGCCGGACTCTGACAAGAACATATCCCAACGATCTTACAGCTCGTTTTGAGAATGAAGTTTTGCACCTAAAAATAATACATGAAGCCACATTTCCTCACAACCTGTCACCTCTTCAGCTCCTCAATGCCATATATAACCAGCAGCTACAGAGCATTTTTGGAGAAATCTGCATTGCATTGAGGATTTTCTGCACCTTACCTGTAAGCGTTGCTGGCGGAGAACGTGCTTTCAGCAAGATGAAACTGGTTAAAAACTACTTGAGGTCCACCATGTGCCAAGATAGACTGAACAGTCTTGCTCTTCTCTCCATTGAAAGCACATTGGCAAGAGCATTGGACTTTAAGGAACTCATCAGTGATTTTGCCAGCAAGAAGACCCGTCAGTGGGCATTTTCTGCAGAGTAAACCGGAATATTTGTGCAAAGATTCTGATTCTGAAATCTGTTTTTGCCTTTTTTGTTTCTTTACATGGAAATGACTATTGAGTCATGTTTTGTTTGGTTACCTTTTATGATTATTATTATATTTTAAGATTTGCCACATTCTTGTTCTCTAATAAATATAATGGGTAAATACAGTCTTGTGTGGTTGTGTTTTCTTATACAGTAGCTTAAGTAGACTTGTGAATTATGGTTAAATCATAATGGTTAGATATAGCCATTGTGGTGGGGGGTAAGGCCCTTGGCAGACGGGCGGGTGGGGAGTGTGTGAGTTGAGGGGGTGGGGGGCCCATCGGGACTTTTTGTGTATGGGCCCAGAATTTAGTGCTACAGCCCTGGGTGCAGCACCTCTTTTCATCCTTTGTCACGAAATCCAGAGCCCAGTGTGCTCTGATGGTTAGCTCTGTTTTGATTGGTCAACCACTGAAATATGTCCCGCCCCTTATCCCATAAAATGTGTTGGAGCGTTATCCAAAAGAAGCAAAAGTGTGACAAAGTGATATTACTTAAAGATTTTAACATTATGTACTAACACAGAAAACACAATTTTAAATACCTCACTGGTAAATCGGAGGCTTTTATGAGTTTCAAATACAGCTGTTGCTATCAAGTGGCTTAATAAGACTACCTAAAGTCATCTTGACAAACACTTAGCGGTGTTGACGTGATTCCATGCAGTCTTCATCTTTTGTGTTTATAGCCTTTATGCTCTTTAGTTTTGCAGAGCTTCCTTATGCTTCAACATATGGTATTATTCATGGAGATTGTGGCTAAACAAAGCATGTACGTTTTTAAACTTTCGCTTGTCACAGAACTTGATTCATGAAACAATCTAACATTTAATGAAAGGGAACCAGTCTGATGCTCACGTTGTCACAAAAAAATTCTCATTAGTCTTTATACAAAAACATTGAACAAATGTTTCTTAAAACTTATACAACAAAAACATTCAAGCTTTCTTGTCTTTTATGTAATGTATGCTTCTTATTGTAATTACACAAACAAACAGACAAGTGGGAAAAAAAGCTAAAAGGAGAAAAAACACGCAGTATTGTGATAAAAGAAAAAAAGATATTCATGTTAAATCACACTTCAGCCCACTGTCACCATTGACACTTACCAGGGGGAAAAATGGACAAAAGTAACACAAAAGCACCCATCTTTGCATTTAAAATAAAAAGGCACTATAAACATCTACATTTGATAATCAGCGTCGGACGCTTTTTCAGCACTTAAGTGGAATCTTAGAAGTTGGCAGCGTGAATGGCAGGCATTTCAAGCAGGTTAAACAACACTTCATACATACTGACAAAAAACACAACAGGCGGCGTTATCTGCTAACCATGAATGCTCAAAGGTAGAAAACACATACCCGTCCCATCTATTCTCATAAACACACACACACACATACACACACACACACACACACACACACACACACACACACACACACACACACACACACACACACACACACACACACACACACACACACACACACACACATTTAGATGCACACGGACTGAAAGTTTGGCCTTGTCTGGTGCAGTCATGGCTGGCTGTGGTCTAACAGAGATATATGGGTGAAGCGAGCTGTGTGGAGAACGACATTTATCTAACCCTTTCCCTTTAGTATGCAAGAACACCTACCAACAGAGCCAGAACTTCATTGTATCTCTGTATTCTTCACTATCCGCTCACCCACGCTGTATAAATGTCAGGAAAGAAGCCAATTAGAGCATATTTACACTTTGTACTTCCTTCAATGTGTTTGTTTGTGTGTTAATACGCAGACAATGGCTAGTAGCCTCTGTTTTTGCACTTGCTCCCACATCGTCCACTGAATATAACTGGTCAGTGTATGAGTAATTGCTGTATATGTGGAAACAGTTTTAGGTCCTCCACAAACAACAGCTGCTTGGCGATCACTCACTTAGCAGTGAAGACAATAAAAGGAACTGTCCTTGGAGTGGGAGGTGGAGGGAAAAAAAACATCAAAGAATGCAAGCAAGATTCCTCCACCTCATGTTTAATGCATGAATTGGGCAGTCTGTTTGAGATTTCTTTACACATTACTTTGAGCTAAATGCTAACGTGCTTACTATGGTCAACATGTTGCCATAAACATAGTACCTTCACTCAAAATTGCCTCAGAAATTAAAACGAGACAGCAAGTGTGTTAAAAAGCACAACCTACTTGGAAAAACAATATATATTAAGGTTAAATGTAGTACTTTGTCCTATAAACAATTTTAACAATAGGAAAACATTATTTGTGAATCTGCCTTGTGATTGGATCTGCTCCAAAGTTAAATGGGTTCTTCCTCGGCCCTTTCATAAAAAGATTCATTAAAGCCATGACATTAGTTTTCCAGCAGTCCTGCTAACTGGTAATAATGCAATGATATGTTCTATTATTTACTCCTTCTCCTTAACTCATTGTGCCACAGATAACTTTCATAGGAACGAACGCGGTCCTGTATTTAACGCTGTTTCCGGTTCTCTTTATATTTTCCTGACTGTTAATTGAACAAATAAACAGAGTGATTCTTATTACAAAAATTCATCACCACAAGGTCCATTTCATATACGAGTTTTGGATCTTCCTTGGCACAGTTGTCATGGAATTGTGGTTTTGTGATAAAACTTTAAGCTACAAAACAGCTACCAAGACCTACTCTTTGTCAAAAGATGTCAAATAGTATGAGCGGTCCTTTGGCTCGATGACGACACTGAATACAAAAAATGTAGAGGATAATGCCACAAGTGTGAAGCCATTCCACATAATTGGGTGTATAATGGAGTTATTGGATTATGTTACAGTATCCTACAGTGGGCCAACATAAAACCATCTCAACACAATAGCCATAGTTCTTTGTGCTTTTCTTTCAAAATCTCATGTTGTGACGTCCTGATGATGTGTCTCAGTGCAAAGCATTGTCTGGTTGTATTTTAGTATTAAAGATTGAAGCGCTTCTGTAAGCTGAAGTAAAACAGAGACCTGTGAAAGATCGCATCTCTCAAAACCCACGATTCACCCCACATGATTTTGGCCTTGCTTTCTTACCGTTATACAACACTGTGTTTATGTGTGTGTGTGCACATGTCTGTGTGAAGGCATGCACTTTGGGGTTTAACAAAAACACTTCAACTCTCTCATTCAAGTTCCCTACTGTTCCACTGTCACTCAAACACACACACACACACACACACACACACACACACACACACACACACACACACACACACACACACACACACACACACACACACACACACACACACACACACACACACAGCGGTGGGCTCTCAGTGTGTGACTGACCCAGACATTTGGCATCTTTCGCGTCAGGGTGCAATCTCTTTCTTTCCTCTCATTCACCTCATCTAACAGAGAGAAGGATAGAGGGATGTAAGATGGTAGAAGGTCAGTGGATAGGAGAGAGATGGATAGGGCGTAATGATGATACAAAAAACTAAATAACAACGACAGAGGACAAGCGGTGAGGATGGTGGAACAGCCATGAAGATGGGAAGGTCTGGCAGGGTGAAATATGGAGAAGTATTGAAGCAGGTGAAGGGAGATCTGAGGAAAGACGGATGGAGGAGTACTCTGAAAGACTGAGAAAAAGTGAGAGAGAAAAATGTCTTCCTTCATATCCATTGAGATTAAATTTTCCTAAAGAACTAAACTCCACTTGAACATCTTGGTTCATTATGTTCTGCTTTTGAATCCAAACTGAGTTTCTCATTCTGTCATCTGTTACTTTCTGCAAAACCTCCAGTCTATTTTTAATTGAATAATGTCAGAAATAAATCGGGTTATAAAAGACATATACGTATGGATACAGTATGCTTTCACATTTTTAAACGTGGTTGGAGAAGTAAACTAATATTTTATTAAAATAACTATCCAGCAGCTTTGGACCTTTAACTTGTCAAGGCAAGGCAAAGGGTGATTGATGTGGACACACATTACATCCTTTACTGGTTTTGTATCTGTACTAAAATGAAGGAGATGAGCTGATTAACAAAGGAAAAAGAGAGTTACATTACATTATTCAATGCTTAACTCATTGAAAGCGAGTTTTCACTGTGTGGCCAACAGCTGCACATTTTCTACAGAGAGACTCTACAGAGGGTGGTGAAAACTGCTCAGCACATCAACAGGACGGAGCTGCCATCCATGGAGGACCTCTACACCCAGCGGTGTAGGAAGAAGGCCGGTAGGATATTAAAGGACCCCCATCACCCCAGCAACAATCTGTTCTGTCTGCGGTACCGCAGCATCCGGACCAAGACCACCAGACTCAGAGACAGTTTTATACCACAGGCTACAAGACTGCTGAACTCCTGAGCTCTGTGAATGTCTACTCACATCTGTTTATAGTACACACATACATATATATATACATATATATATATATATATATATACAGTGGGGAGAACAAGTATTTGATACACTGCCGATTTTGCAGGTTTTCCCACTTACAAAGCATGTAGAGGTCTGTAATTTTTATCATAGGTACTCTTCAACTGTGAGAGACGGAATGTAAAACAAAAATCCAGAAAATCACATTGTATGATTTTTAAGTGATTAATTTGCATTTTATTGCATGACATAAGTATTTGATCACCTACCAACCAGTAAGAATTCCGGCTCTCACAGACCTGTAGGTTTATTTTAAAAAGCCATCCTGTTCTCCACTCATTACTTGTATTAACTGCACCTGTTTGAACGTGTTACCTGTATAAAAGAGACCTGTCCACACATTCAATCAAACAGACTCCAACCTCTCCACAATGGCCAAGTCCAGAGAGCTGTGTAAGGACATCAGGGATAAAATTGTAGACCTGCACAAGGCTGGGATGGGCTACAGGACAATAGGCAAGCAGCTTGGTGAGAAGGCAACAACTGTTGGCGCAATTATTAGAAAATGGAAGAGGTTCAAGATGACGGTCAATCTCCCTCGGTCTTGGGCTCTATGCAAGATCTCACCTCGTGGGGCATCAATGATCATGAGGAAGGTGAGGGATCAGCCCAGAACTACACGGCAGGACCTGGTCAATGACCTGAAGAGAGCTGGGACCACAGTCTCAAAGAAAACCATTATTAACACACTACGCCGTCATGGATTAAAATCCTGCAGCGCACGCAAGGTCCCCCTGCTCAAGCCAGCGCATATCCTGGCCTGTCTGAAGTTTGCCAATGACCATCTGGATGATCCAGAGGAGGAATGGGAGGAGGTCATGTGGTCTGATGAGACAAAAATAGAGCTTATTGGTCTAAACTCCACTCGCCGTGTTTGGAAGAAGAAGAAGGATGAGTACAACCCCAAGAACACCATCCCAACCGTGAAGCATGGAGGTGGACACATCATTCTTTGGGGATGCTTTTCTGCAAAGGGGACAGGACGACTGCACCGTATTGAGGGGAGGATGGACGGGGCCATGTATCGCGAAATCGTGGCCAACAACCTCCTTCCCTCAGTAAGAGCATTGAAGATGGCTCGTGGCTGGGTCTTCCAGCATGACAATGACCCAAAACACACAGCCAGGGCAACTAACTGGAGTGGCTCCGTAAGAAGCATCTCAAGGTCCTGGAGTGGCCTAGCCAGTCTCCAGACCTGAACCCAATAGAAAATCTTTGGAGGGAGCTGAAAGTCCGTATTGCCCAGTGACAGCCCCGAAACCTGAAGGATCTGGAGAAGATCTGTATGCAGCGTGTGCAAACCTGGTCAAGAACTACAGGAAACGTCTGCTCTCTGTAATTGCAAACAAAGGTTTCTGTACCAAATACTAAGTTCTGTTTTTCTGATGTATCAAATACTTATGTCATGCAGTAAAATGCAAATTAATTACTTTAAAATCATACAATGTGATTCTCTGGATTTTTGTTTTAGATTCCGTCTCTCACAGTTGAAGAGTACCTATGATAAAAATTACAGACTTCTACATGTTTTGTAAGTGGGAAAACCTGCAAAATCGGCAGTGTATCAAATACATGTTCTCTATATAAAGAGAGATCTACTGTATATATATTATACACATCTGCCATACATATCTGTTTATAGTACACACATCTATATATTGTACATATCTGCCATATACATCTGTTATACGTAATATACTGTATGCATCTGTCCATACCTCCTCATTCAACAGTGTAAAGTATTTAAATTACTGTACAGTGTATGTAAATACTTTCAATGTATTCCACATATGTATATATTTCACATCCTTAAATCTTTCTTGTTGTTATCGTAAATATTCTTCTCTCTTTTTGCACTATTTCATTTATCTTATTCGCACCATGTATGTTGAGTTGTTGGAGGAGCATGGGATATAAGATTTTCATTGCCAACATATACATTGTATATGCTGTGCATATGACCAATGAAACCTTGAAACCTTGATTTTGGGAACCAAAGTTTAGTAACAACAGTTAAATGATAACAGTTTTTTATCTGGCAATATGTAGCTACAGGAAGCTACCAGTTACATTAGCATAAAAACTTAAAATGGGATGGGTCCATCCATTTTGTATCCGCTTTCTCAAGGACAGCAAGAAAAGGGCAACAGGCAAAGTATAGGAGATTCCCTTTTCCTAGCAATGTTATCCAGCTTCTCCTGGGAAACCGCAAACGATATAGATTCTTTACAGCGGGTTCTGGGTCTTCCTAAGGGGCTTTTACCAGTTTGCCGTGCACTGATAACCTCTAATGTGAGGCCTGAACCACCTCAACTGATGGCTGAAGGAAAATCGGGCCTACTTCAACTGGTATGTTTATTTTATAATTATGTTTAAACAAGTTATTTTCTGCCTAATGTCATTTATAATGCTAAGCTAAGCTAACCACCTGCTGGCTGCACTATAATCAATGGACAGTAACAATACTGGTCTTCGCTTTTAACTTTTCGCAAGAAAGCAGCAAAGTGTATGCTGTCTTCAAGTAACTAAACTGTTTTAAGGCCGGTTCAGGTTTCCTGGTTCTCGTGATGTAAAAGTCATCATATTCCTGTGTGCAGCCTAAAATGCTTTCAAAACAAGCCTGATTGTATCTATCTTGAAAAGGTATTAAAATATCACTATTTGGCAGGGTAGGGCGCTGCACGATAGCTGCCCACTGCTCCTAGTACTAGGATGGGTTAAATGCAGAGGACTAATTTCACTGTGTGTGCTCTGCTGTGTGCATGTATGTGACTAATAAAGAGGGTTTCATCCTCCGATTCTATCTATTCTATCTATCTAGGATATGCCAATATATCTTCATATTTGGGCAGAAAGCTCCCGGAACACGTTTCAGTTTTTCAAAGGAAGCCCATGTTGTTATAAAAGCTAGCAATATGAGCTGAGGCTAGAAAGTGGAGGAGGTGTAGGACTCTTTATAAAGGATCATTTTATGCATTTATTGTCACGACCTTGACACAAAGCAGGAGAACCCAAATGCACGACCCAGAGACACTGTCTTGAATGTTACAAAATATCTTTTAATAAAGATGAACAAAACTCCTTCTACCAGAGTAGGTATAACAGTATAACAAAAAGCACTCACGAGGAAAAACAAAAATAACAAAAAAGAGAACTTCAAGATTAACTCTACACTAGAGATTAATCTGAGCTTGACTTGAGTAGCACGATAACTCACTTGACTTGACTGGAATAATTACACACCTGACTTGAATATTATTTCCTCTAACCTAAGGCCTGGCACGACTGGACGAGGAAACAAACAAGACGAACTGACACTGGACAGGGGGAGACAGGACTATTTATACAGGAGGTGAGTGGGAACAGGTGGAAACGATCAGGGGCAGGGCAGACGCTGACGATGGCGGGAAAACACACAAAGGGAGGAAGTAACAGGGCCTGAAATGAGAAACAAGAGGTAAGTACAAAATAAAACAGGAAATGGAAAACGAGACATGACATGAAACACGGGGGCTTGACTAAACATGACATAAATACTTAGATAGACATGACATGACGTGAATACATGAAAACCTGACTTGGCATGACATAAATACTTGATTTTCTTCACTGGTTTGTGCATGGTTGACCTACATTCTAAAATAATGTGATTGAAAGAGCCTAGACCAGTATGTATTAACAGGAAATCAATGCCTTTTGAATAGACAGTCTTAATTCCACATAATAAAAATGTTCACGACAGTAAAATGTAATACAGTACATGAAATATTTAAAACTACCTGCTCTACAAGATGCATTTTCTCTTGCCTGTAGAGGTGTAAATATGACACAAACACATAAGGATTCAGGGTTTAAAGGATAAGTATGCTTTGAATAGTTTTTCACAGCTTTCTGACGAGGCAGCATATTTATTGGCGTTTTGTGTAGGAGACACAATTTGGACATTCATTAGATCTGCTTCAAAGACGATGCAGTCACATACTCATTTTTAGAATATTGCTTACACTGTGTTTGCATCAACTTCTGATTATGGTGCCTCAGGGTTGTAAAGAACCCACTGAACAGAGAATCAATGCTAAGAGGATGAAGTGGCTGAATTACTGTTTTATGAAAAATGCGGTTGAGGAAAGGTGACAGGATAACCTTGACCTCAGTCTGTGCTATCTCACTGAGTCCGTTGAAATAGAGCAACACAAACAACAAAGGGAGGAAGTTAAATCTGAGGTGACATGCTGACAAAACCGCTCCCTGCTGTTGACCAGCTACAGATTGTCTAGGTCAGGACAGAAACACACACATACAGACACACACTGCTGTTTCCTGCCAACTGTTGGCTCCGAATCACACACAAATATGCACACACACGCGCACAGCTTCAGGTGACAGAGATTAATAGCCTTACTGACTGACAGAGTAACTTCCACTTCCTTTGTGTCACTGTCAGGCCCCCGGGTGAACATGTGTCTCAGTGTGTGAGTGTGTGCGTGTGTGTGAAGCCATTATTAGAAGTATAATTGTGGAGACATTTAAAGTGTTTCCCCTCAAGGGCTCTGCCAGCATCCAATAAAGTTTTCATACCGCAGGAGAGACAGAGAAGCTACTAGAGAGAGAGGGTAGAAGGAGAGGATAAAATCGAAGAGGGGGTGCAGGGGGTGTAGGCATACAGCAGGCATTTGGTGTCCTTCTAGTACACAGTATGTACTTTTTTGGCGGGGAGGGGGGACCTTCAATTAGACAACACTACAGTTTCTTTGACTTTTTTAAAGGAGTCTTTTTTTTTTCGTTCCCTGAAGTGTTATAGGTTTTTGTGCATGTAAATGGTCTGCAAAGGCCAAAATCCCAAAGTTCCCACCAGAGGGAGTTTCTCTCACACACACTCACAGCCCTGCCTGAAACGCCTTCATTGGACTTTCTTGTTTATTTCCGTTACATAGGGTCATTACTATGTAAGACATTGTCTGTGATTTGATAAGGGGCGGGACATCTTTAAGCACTTGCCCAATCACAAGATAGCAGGCCAGCTCACCAATCAGAGCAGACTGGGCTCTGGTTTCAGTCAGAGGGTGAAAAGAGGTGCTGCAGCACAGGCAGTATAAGTATAATAAAGCACCTTTTGAACATTAAAGCATGCAAAAATGTAGAGGTACAAAAAAATTAATTAAAAAATGTAAGTTTATGTACAATGTGGTGTTCAGTTTGACTATGGATAAACAATGCCGTGCAGAACCCAATGTTCCTTATTGTACTTCTCCTCTGAGGGTTGAAGTGAACTGTGTTAGCCCCGAAGTGACGGCCTTCAAGTTTTTAAAAGAAAAGACAAAAAATTAGATGAGATATTCTGTCTGAAGATCTGTGACAACCATACAGGACGTAGGTATGTCATGAGATCTTCTCTGCGTTAGCATGATTGCAATGTTAAACCAAAACTAATCTGATTGAATGTAAACAATTTAACAAAAACACAAACTTTCAGGTGTGAAAAGGATATTACAGATGCAGTACAGATGCCGGTTTGAGTAGATATTTGTAACTTTTACTGCTTTTCATGGGTCAATTTTCATTTATAAGTTGCAGCTGCTATAGGTTACTTTGAGTGACAGCTAGAGTCATGTATTATTCAATAAACTGCCAAACATGCTGCTTTATTTCATCATAAAAACCTCCACTAACTTTAAATTTGCTGTGCGATCAATACTATGCATCTTCACCATTTAAAGGTAGATATAGAGTGAAAGTATAAAAGTTGAAGAGTGAAGGCATAGGAAATGAGGATGGGTGATTACTGGTGCAGTTAGTCTCTGAGGAAGAAGGGCTTTTATTAAAATCAGATGAGAAGAATGCATGACAACTACTTCATCTCATTGCTCCGTGTTTTTCTTAGTCTCTCTCTTCCCTCTTCCTCTCAGTCTGCCACCCACCTCTGGGATTTACATGTCATATTGAGACTGGATAGACTGTACCTGAGAAGTTTACCTAACTAAATATCTCAAAGTACAGCTTGTCCATTTAGATGAGATGGAATGAAAGAGGGAAAGACACACAGCCTCCCTTTGTCTGTCCTTTCTCTTTGCAGAAAATGTGTCGCTTTCCTTCCTAATGTTGACTTGACATTCGGAACATTTTATTTGTATTTTTCTCTTAGTAATTGTTTTGCCGACTATATTATTGGCACAAAGCATAATTTAGTCTATACTTTACCACATGGATAAAGAGTAGTGCACAAAGGCAGGGAAGTTAGCATTGCAAGGGATAGGAAGGGCTTCCTCAACAACAAGCAATGTTTTTTTGGGGGGGATATTGCAAAAAATCATATCTGTGGCAAACAGACGTCTAAGATATTTAAACGTTTTGTTGTTTAGCCAGGCTATAGGCGGACTCCTGTTCGGCAATACAACGTTAAGTCCCCTCATTTAGTCACCTGTTAGCAACGCGGTTTGCTTCGGACACTCAAGAGGGTCTTTACTGGCAATTCTTTGTTGTAAAACAAAACGTAAACATCTTCTACTTAAGTTAACCAAAGATCTTATATCAGACCCCAAACTGAATCACTTTTAAAAACTGTTGACTTCAAGACAAGGGAACCGGAAGTGTTAAAACACTAACTCATTTACAGATTTCAGGATTTGTTCCACACATTTGCAATTTTACACAAAAAAAGGGGGACACTTTTATGAATCAGATTTTGTGGCAGGGTCGATTTCAGTTGCAAGTAATGCTTAATTTATGATGCCATCAGCAGCTGTGTTTCATTCTTTGTGAATTTGCCCATAAGTGTATTCTGATTTCTCAGAAGGTTCAAACTCAGTGAACTAGAGAATACACATGTGTACTCCATGTTCTTGCCAGTAGGCTACATCATGTTTCAATTCAATTTCTTTTTGCACTTCTGTCTCATCTGATCAAATAAAATCTGCCTCCTCTCTCTCACCTCTCATATGCAGGGGGGCTGCATCACATTCGCACATAGATCTAATTTCTGCTTCTGCCAGTGATCATAGCCTGTCATGTCAGTTTAAACAGAAATGAAATGACGGCTGTCATGAGGTTTATTAACAATGGAATGCAACACAATACAAATAAACAATATCTTTACAGCAAAGCATGCATGTCGACTCGTGAACAGCAGCAAGTACTTCTTCAAAATAGTTTCAGGGCGCAGTCACACTTAAAATTTGAATCAACTATCAAGGTTCCCATTGTTTCACACTGGAATATTAAGTTTTATACACACTGCAGTGCAACCTTTCCCAGATTAGGTTGACTCAATCTGCTTCATTTAAATAACACATTTAGAACATTTAATGAAGGAGCATACTGACCTGCCAGGTAATGTGTTCTAGCAGTACGAACACTTACAGAAAAAAGTGTCCGGAATGATCCAATATCCTAACGCCAACCCTATCTCAAATGTTAGAATATTGGAATACCGCTATACCTCCAAAATGCGGAAGACCTACGTACCAACTTGAAAAAAACTCAAAATGACCAGAAAGAGACACACAACTACAACGATACACCACAAAACAACAATAAAAAGGTTGAACTACTATAAATGATCCGTGTCTTGTTCCTACAATATAGGAGAGGTCTGAGCCTCCGGTCCCAATGTCTCATAATCCATCCGTCAAGGATTGTTTAAAAGAATTGTACGAATTTTCGAGGGTCAATCTTTCATCATTTATGTTTACATTGTGATTTCTTTTTGAAAATTGAAAATAGCCCTTTCTTTCATCCTCCTTCAAGTCCCATTCTTTGTAGCCTGCCTGAGTCTTTTTCTCTCCGGTTACCAGGTAATAAATTGGTTGACACCAGACTTTTAGGCCGGCAATGGAAATATCACACCCAAATATCACGCTGACCCTCAGCAGCCCTCTCCATCACTCGCCAGACAACGTCCTTCTTTGTTCTTCAGACACAGAGGAACAGACAAGGGAGAAGGACAAAAAAAGAATAGAAGAAAGGAGGAAGATAAACAGAGAAAAAAAGAGAAACAGGCGGAGAGAGACGGATAGATGAAGGCAAGAGAATCAGACATTGGAAAGATCAGGTGTTAGACTATTATATTTCCACTCCCTATCTCTTACTCTCTAAAGGCTCTGTAGCATCATTAAAAGCTCATTTGTACTATTCCCAAACTCCTCCCCCTCTGCATTGATAAGATGTCTCATTGATGATCCGGTGATTAACATTGAGATTGTCATTGTTTGGTATTTTCACTTACTAATCAACACTTGTAATGATGAGGAAAGTGTTCCCTCATGTTGTGTCACCTTTATGATTTAGCCGTTGTTCGGTTGATTTCCTAATTCCTGTTAGTTGGGTCCTGTTGAGATGCAGGAAAAGTAATTATGCTTCATGGACAATTTTCTGTCATTGCTTGTATTTCAGTTTTTTTGTCCATCAAAAGAAAGAAAAGTGATATTAGCTAATGATTATGTTTCATTAATTTGTTTTAAATGACACCTCATTTACATGGAAAGTGTACCAGTACCCAACACGAGGTAACAGGAGGGGACTGTAAAATGATTCAACAAAATTCCGCTTGAAGGTAGGAGGCTTCTTTCCATCTTGGGAAAAAAAGTTGCTTCAGTTTACTGTGCACTGAGTGGCCATGTGTAGAAAGCCTTAGGCTGCATTTACATGAGCCTTGCCATGAAAACATTCAGATGAGTTTTGTTTCTATGGTAATGTCCCCTGCTAGACTGTATCATTCAGGACATGTAAATGCAGCTTTATTGGTTGAAAATGTATCATATCTGTGTTATCAGACGCATATGACAACATATTTAACATAGCGTAAACGTGTCCAGTTCGTAGAGGGAAACTTAAACTAAGGACTATAGATTCATGTTCGCCACACGCTGAATTGTGATAACAATCATCAAGTCAAATTTTCATTCTGTCCAATAGATTAGTTTACGACATGTGCATTGCATTCTGATCAGTCTTTGCTGTAATTTCATCTGCTGGTTAGCAAACATTAGCATGCTAACACTGCTGAGAAGCAGTATTGTTAACATTGTGATTGTTAACATTTAGCAACTGATAACAGGCTTCTTAAGGATTACGTAAAACAAACTATGCCTTTCTTTTGTTGTTTTTTCATCTAAAATAACTGTTGTCTAAAATGTATTGTTAAATATCAGCTATCCCTCTAATTTAACCTAAATTAATCAATTATAGTGTGCTATTCTCACGTGTTGTACTTTTGAAGACAGAATTATCACTCATCATATAAAACTTTTCTATAGTGAAAACATACATGTATCTGTTTTTTCTAATCACTGATTGTGATATTAAATAAAGGGAAAAAAAACATAGTGATGTAACAGACTGCAATAGTGCTAATGAACAAATTGTTTCTCGTTGCCAAGTGCACAGGTTTTTTTTTTTCATTGCTTTGACTTGCTGCATTTGATCTGTTTTGATTCCTTGACAGTTGGATTGAATCTGATGACAGCTCTGGGCCTACAATGCTCTGTGTGTGTCTTCTGTAATTGGTAACGCTTGATTTTCCTGTTTGAGAGGCAGATAACCAGAGCAGCAATCTGTCTGTGAACAGGCACACAGTCAAAGCATCAAGGGGAGGTGTTCTTTAAGATGTAAGAAGCAGAACGAGGGAATATTGCCACTGATAGATCAAACTGAAAATCAATGAAGTCAGTGCAAGATAGGAATCCTGTCTCTCTATTTCTCTTTCTTGCATACACACAAGTACATGGGCTAATTAAAGGAAAGCCAGGGTGAAGGAGAAACAGAGAGACAGGTATGCCAATGGGATGAAGGAGACCGTAGACTTCATAAAGGCAAGCAAAGCAAATTGACCTCCTGAAAGACGGAACTGTTTCATTACATATCCCCCAGGTGTGCAGGGTAATAGGGTTAATGCTTGGGGCACACACTACAGGATTAGAAAACACAAAGGCGGTGTGGAGGGGAGATAGAGATAAAGCCATTGTAGTACTGTAATGACTGTGTGGTGTAAAACACACCTTAAATTTACTTAAATTCTACTCAAGAATATTTCAAATACTTAACATTCAATATCAATGTGATTATATTAATAGCGGTGAAAAAAGGACTTTAGTTACAAAAGCAAAATAACGTGTGACTGAGATTTTTTTTTTTTTATATATCCGTTGGTAAGAAACAGGCTAAGCTAACCACCTGCTCGCTGTGGCTTCATATTTACTGTACACTCATGGTGGTATCAGTCTTCCCATTAAACTCCTAGCAAGAGAGCGATGAAACTAGAATGAAACTAGGAGATGTTAAGACATGGCTTGCCATAGATTCCAATGGAAACTAAGAAAGCACACTGGAGTTTTTTAACACAACCTTGTAGCTTTTTTGAAGCAGAATATCACTGACCGTTATTCTTATTTCCAATTACAATAAGGATACAACCAAAAAGCTATTTATACGTTGTTGCAGTGACTCAGTAACCGTTGACCCAGTACTTCTGACAGCTGGCAGTCATGCACATCTTTATCATTTGACCTACGCAGTTAAGCCCCTGTTTAGCAGCAGAATGTAGCTGCCATAATACAGGACTATAAAGGTTGGATATATAAGCTGATTTACTGGGATATTATTGGCCCATGTTTTCAACTTGGGCAGCACTGTCACCCACAAATATTACGGAAGCAAGCATTTGATTAGATTTTACTTGACAAGTAACTTGACCATCCTTGTTAATTTCTCCAAATGGGTTTAAATCTATTGCTGTCAAATGAACAAAAAACATGTGTTGTGTAAAAAAAAAGACTTAGGTCTGATTGTGCTTTGAACATTTGATTTAGTTCTAATGCATAAAAAAAAAACACTCTAAAATGTCATTAAGCATTGAAATAACAAAATTGCTATATTTTAGTCTTAACATGAATTAGCAATCGCCTTCATTTTTTGCGGCAATGCAAACTATTTGACATACAAAAGTGCAGCTGACTCATAGGAATGTCATTAGTTCCGCAGATATTATGTGATAAATGAATCTAAATCCAATATATAAAAATTGGACTTGCTGAATTTTTACCGGCTAGATGAAAGGTCAGGGGATTAAAGTGATTACAGTTCATCTTCTGGGAATGTGGTCGTCAGTACCAAATTTTACAGAAATCAATACGTCAAGAAATTTGTAATAAAAACAGAAATGTAAACCTCATAATGGCCCTCAAGGAAAGGTCAGAGAATGACCAATGTCAGTTGGATTCATCCTCTGAAGAATATGAATGTCAAATTTTTGAGATGTTTCAGTCAGGAGTAAAGTGAAAGACAAACTGACAGATCACAAATACCATCCCTAGAGTCAAACTGTTAATGTTGAGGCTTAATTGGAGATTATCATCATGAAGACCTATTCATTTTATATCATATTGGCTTTCATTAACTTGAAAGCCAATGTAGGTCTACAAAAATGAATGCAAATAGAGGCACATATAGAGGCAACAGTGTTTATAATAGGCTGACTAATGACAATTGCTCTTCCATAGCCTAATCTGCCTGTATAATGTATGTAAATAATAACTTTTGTCATGGTCAGAATCTGACCAATTATTTTGTGTTGTGACAAACTAAAACACTTTTTTTTGTTTTGCTTTTCCTGGTCTTTAAATCAACATTATTGTTGATCAATATAGAAAAGCTTTAAGTTTACTGCTCCTGCAAACTCTACTGCAGCTGAAGCATCAACTGAAAATGATATTGGCTGTAAAAAAGGTCACTCACTGCTAACCAGGCTGAAGGCTGAATGAGTCAAGTGAAGTCTAATTAATTTAGCTGCGAAGATAATGCTTCATTAAGCACGCTAGATAATAATTAAACTAAGAGGACTTGGTTGGGGGGGGGGAGGGGCTTGCATCTTGCAGTCCTTCACATGTGTTTCTTTGAGTTGGTACAGATTCTTTATCCTAACCCTAACCCTATATTTGTAGAAGCACAAATGTGTTCACTTAAATAGACTTTATCGAGTGCCTCAACATATAAAGCAACCTTTTATTCAACAGTTATATAACTAGTTATATACAGTGGTGGAATGTCACAAACTACAGTTACTCAGGTATTGTACTAAAGATCTACTTTGACATAATTGTACCATACTTGATTATTTTCCATTTTATACAGCACAACATTTTGGAGGCAAATATTGTACTTTTTACTTCACTATATTTATTTGACACTCATAGTTACAAGCTTCCTTTTTCATATAAAAACAGACAATATACTTACGCAGCAATATACTACTAATCCACCGAGTATTTCAAACATGTTCTTATATTGGCTTCACATTGAAAAACTGTATGTTGGTGATAAAACCGAACAACTGAGTAGTTTTGCTTTTGATACTTGAAGTAGATTTTGGTGATAATACTTCTGTACTTCAATTCAAGTGAAATTTTCAATTAAAGACTTTTGCTTGTAATGGAGTACTTCAAGATCAGACTATTTCCACTTGTACTTCAGTTGATTTGGTAACTAAATAAAGTGACATGTTGTGGGTTTCACAGGGTTATGTGTTGTACAACTTGACCATGAGCAATGAGTTCCTTGAGTCTTTCCCGGTTGTCTGGCAACGTGACAACAAGACTCAAGAGTACAGACATTCAGGGCATCAACCTTTCAAAAAAACAGCCCCAAAGTGACAAGCTCTTCTTTGAGAGAAAATATTAAAATATTAAAATTATATCCCGTACTATCCATGTGGTAACAATTTTAAAGAGGACATATTGTGCCTATTTTCAGGTTCATATCTGTATTTTGTCTATACACTGTGACATGTCTCCATGCTTTAATGTTCAAAAAGGTGTTTTCTTTTCTCAAACTGCCTGTGCTGCAGCACCTCTTTTCACCCTGTGTCTGAAACCAGAGCCCAGTATACGCTGATAGGTTACCTGGCCAGCTCTGTTGTGATTGGTCAACTGCTTAGAGAACTTTGGAAATGTCCTTTAGCCTATTAGTATAAAACATGTATGATTTGACACCAAGATCCTTCATACAGTACATGGTAACTTTGGGATTTCAGCCTTTGCAGACAATTTCCATGCACAAAAAATATATAACTCACTTCGGGAAAGAGATTACACCCAGCAGCGTAATAGGGCCTGTTTAAAATGTTTGATTGGCCATGCAAAACTGAATGAAAACACTCAAAGTCTGAAAATGTAATTGAGTGTTTTGCACCACACTGATGTATTGACTTTATACACAGTGCTGTAGTAAAAGAGAATTTGTAATGTGTTGTCTGTGTCAAAGCAAAGGTTAAATACAAAAAAAAAATGTCTCCCAAAGAAGAAAAAGGGAGAGCTCTTTAGTTAGCTGAGGTCATCAGTCAGTCTTAAATCTTTTATAGCACCACGGTATACCCTACTGCTCTCTCACAAACACACAGTAGCCCACATACTGACTGGCAGTCGTTGAAGATGGTCAAACACACATAGTAGCCTGCTGTTTCTTGCACACATGTGCAGTCCCTGGTCGGGTGGACGATCCGAGTTCAACACGCACGCACGCACGCACGCACAGTGTACACCCCGAGTGAATAGTGCTGGTTTGAAGGGCATAGGGGCAGAGTTGAGAGGTGACTAGTGTCCAGGTGTGCATCTCCAATTATCTGCTACTGCTGCTGGTGCCTGTCAAAAGTACACACACACACACACACACACACACACACACACACACACACACACACACACACACACACACGTACAAAAGCCCCCTCCTGGCTGAAATTCCCTTCTCATCTCTCCCCACCACTCAATTAAAGCACCCCCCTTCTCCAGCACCTGGTCTCCTAGTGTAAAGAAGAGAAAGAGGCAGGTACATGAGGGGAAGGAGGAATTTGATATCCTGTTTGTATTTTTTCTCTCTCTCCTCTGTTGTATGCATCTCAGGCTTTTATTTCTTCTTTATTTGAAGTGAGATGGCAACCTGTATGCCCTCGTGGTCCTGTTTGGCATGCCAGCAACTGCTATTTGACTTTGAAAATATGAAATGCGTGCAGAACACGGGGACACGGCAATGGAAGAGCAGGAAAGACAAGATTGAGAAGGAGGGGTGTGAGCCCACTGATGGGTTTGTGTGAAGAGGAGAAAGAGGACAGGTGATGGAAACAATACGGAGGGGGTGGAGGTGAACGGGGGGGGGAGAATTGTTAAACAAACTGAGAAAGTAATAACAGGAATTGAACGTGAGAACATTGAGGGGGATGAAAAGAAATACGGGAAGGGGAGCATATCAAAGCACAGAAGGGCGAGGAGGGGAAATGGTGAGATGAAACAGGAAGTTGAGAAGGTAACAAGACATGCGAGGTAGCATCGAGAGGAGGCAGAAGGAAGGGGGGCCACTTTCCATCCATGGGGCTAGAGGTCAAGATACCATACATTTCCTGTTCAGAAAAGACTGCATACCAAGCTGCCAGGAAAGCGCCAGGCCATAAAGAAAATGTATGTAGTGGCCAAAAAGGGTACTGCAACTTCTGCATGTCATCTGATGCGCAAAATGTGTTTTTCTATTGGTTACATTGGAAAAAGACACCTCTAAATCAGTGTATATTTTTGCAAAAGTATTACAACTCAATTTACCCAATACCAAAACTTGAATTGATCTCCCTCTCCATTCATTTCACCGAGCTGAGAAGGAGCGGCTGAAAGGCAGAGCTTAACGGAAATGCCAGCGGTCATGCTTTATTCAGGTTTGATATATTCACTTTAACATTTTTATTCCATAACAATAACTAGTTACATGTACACAAATGTAATCAGTTAACTATTTAAATTATTATATAAAAGCAATGTAACGTATTACTTTACATTGCTTTTGGATTACGTCAACATCAAATGAAAGGTGGTCTCCAAATTAAAAGGCTGGTCCTACAGAATATTATATGTACAAATGCTTTTTTAGTTTAATATATGTAATAAAAGCATTTTCTTTTTTAGGAATCAGGTCAGGTGTCCATCCAATGCATTTCAAAAATATATTTAAAGTAGAGTATAACGAAAGTAGCTAAATAAAAACCACAAAGAAAATTCAGGCAGTACTTCTACCGAAAATAAATAGATGTTTATTTTTAAATGTTTTGTTACATTTTAATACTGCTAATAGTACCATATTTAAGCTGATACAGTTATCTTATATTTGATTATATGTGTGTAAAGTAATACCTTTTTTAGTATCCTGATAACGTAATCCCATGTAATCTGTACACCCTCAAATCTTAGCTATATTGGCCTTATAATTGCAAAAAAATGCCGTAAAATTCTGTTACTGTGGTATTTTGGTTCTCAAACCATTTGGTTTCATCCTATCCTTAGCAACTTTTTTATTGGAATGAAAATAGATCTGCCTCCAACATGTGCCCAGTTCTCTTTATAAATCCATGGCATTTATAGACCTTCTGCAAAAGGAGACAAAAATGAGAGAAACACTCAGTAGGGAGAGTGGAAGGAGTAAAAAAAGATAGTATCTTATTCTCATCCACAGCAGCTAGCATGCTGTTTGAAGGCCAATTCCCTCTAAAAAAATCTGAAATGGTATGGGGTGCACCTCCTCATGGGATGCCTGATGGTCTCAGGGCTAAAACCCATTCACCGCTGCCTGGAGAAAGTATTGGTCTTGCTTTTACTTTATTTTAAAAAATGTAGGACTTTCTGACTTTATGCCAGGAAGCTTTGTAGGCGAGAGATGTCATCTTGTTTCCTTGCCTCTTCTTCTGTGTTAGGGAGTTGAGCCTGGCACTGTTACTTTAATTTATTAAGCTTTTTATTTAATAATGTTACTCTATTGAATGAATGGGGCAGGTAAGCACATTATTTTATTCTGACTTTTAAATGTTTTTGGCAATAACATAAGATTACAAAATAGGATGTTACTCCCACCTCCTTTTGAACTACCTGTCGTCCTAACAGTCATGGTCGAGGAGCGCTCGTTTTTAATTATAGAGGCCCTATTATGCCCCCGCCTGAAAAGCCTCCAATGGACTCCATTCTTTACTCCTGTAACATAAAAACAGGGGCTCAGGGACAGGTTAGCTCTAAGCTGTTGACCAATCACAACAGAGCCGGCAGCTAACCAATCAGAACAGACTGGGCTCTGGTTTCAGACAGAGGGTGAAAAGAGGTGCTGCACCACAGGGTTAGAGTTAGGGTTAGTAAAAAATATACATATGAACCTGAAAATGACATTATAGGGCCCCGTTAAATCAGTTGAGCTGAGGTTATTGGCATTGATTCGTAACCCCACCACCTTGCACCCTTTTAACAAATTAATATCCAATCATAATGCTATAAAAACATGCAATCCATTACTGGGCACTGCATACTTGACAAGGAATTAGTGAATTCCTTTGTCTCCCAGTAGACGGTTGAAGAACATAACTGCTAACACAAGGTCTAGCTATACCTCTTTCTCCTTGTCTTTTACTCTCTCTCACTCAAATATGCACATCTGGTAGCTGGAGGCATGGTGATGTGTGTCTCTAATGCAGGTGTGATTACAGTGTAAATCAGCGCTCTGAAGTGGAGCGGCCCTTGTCGCTTTAAGTTATTAATAACAGACCTTAATCTTGGTGCCATATGTGTGCGCACATATTTGTCTTTATTTGCCTGCCATCTGCAGTGTCGGTGAGCATGTACTGTAGAGGTGTGTGTGTGTGTGTGTGTGACTGGCCCCCCGGATGTGCGTAACATCTTTAACGATGGTACCGTCGTCGCAGGTAAGTGAAGTGGTCCATCTCTGTCAGCTTAGCTTCTCACCTGCACCCCTCCGCACCTCCAACTCTCACTTCCCACACACACACACACATACACACACACACACACACACACACACACACACACACACACACACACACACACACACACACACACACACACACACACACACACACACACACACACACACACACACACACACACACACAAACAACAGAAACATGCAGTACAGCAGAGTCTAATACAGAAACACCAAGACCCCTCATATGGAAATATAGCAGAGCATGCAGGAATAGGTTATTGATGCTATGTGAATGGACACATGCCGCACTGCCCAATCAGTAGTTGGTGTTCATTTTAGCGGCAGACATCTAACTGCACTTTGGTCGCACATTAGACAGTGGCGTATGTCGTTCAAAGTGCTAAAATATATTTATTTTTGCTCAATATATTTCCGCAGGCATCTGTTGAAAATGAAATTCTCAGATCTTCCTCCACTGCATTTTATTTTACATCAATAATAATACATTTCAAATAAGATATTCCCATGGTGATGACCTTGATATTTTGGTAATGTTTTAAGGCTATACTTAATTGTAGTACCAGAATTATTTCCTTGGTTGTCTCACAGTTATATTCTCTCATAAGGTGTTTTCCATCTGTGCATGTCTGTATTACAATTTGAGATGTGGGACCAAGACACGGATAATTTCATACTGAAAGTGGATTTCAAATGATTTAGTCCAAGCAAAGAAAGAAATTACTTCAACAGAAATGCAGCTACAGTTTTTGGCTTTATTAAAATCAAAATTCGAGGGGCAGGTACGGTGAAACAAAAGAAAAGTAGCAAACAAAACTAGAGACAAACCGGTAGGACTTAGGAGACACAGGAGGGCAGCCTAGGGGAATCCGAAACAGGCAGCGAACTGGGGATCAAACAGAGTGAATGACGATGACCCAACAAGGAGTACAAGGAAAGAAAAGACTAAATACACACAAGGGTAGTCACAAGACAAGACACAGCTGGGGAGGGGATGTGAAACACAGGGACAACAGGTGAACACAATCAGGCATAGGAGAGAAACTAAAGACAGGAAGTAAAATTAGACACAAAGCGGTAATACATTTCAAATCAAACTGAAAAATAAACAGACCGACAAAATTGGCAGCATTTATATAACTCTGTTCCAGTCTTTAATACCCCTTAAGCCCTTTTACATACAAGTCAGCTTTCACGCATTCACACACATTCATACAGAGGCTAACATGCAAGGTGCCATCTGCTCAGGGAGGTTAACATTCACACGTCATTGGTCATGCCATCGGAAGCAACCTGGGGTTAAGTATCTTGCATCGACATGTTGACTGTACTGGCTGGGAAACAAACTACTGACATTCCGATAACGACAATTTCCCTTATCTATGTTGTTGGACATAAAAAAGAGAGTCACTGAATTCAATATATGATTTCAGAATTATATAGCCATTTTTTTCTGAAAACAAGGTTGTTTGTTGCGACATTGTGAGCCGTTATGTATAGGTTATAACAAAGGACAAAACGAGACATCAGGCTTAATGTCTATTTTCGCTTCAAATTCTGTTAGATCTAGCCCTATCCTGGCTGGTATTAAGTAGTACACCAACGGTATTCACTACGAATTACAACAAAATCTACTTTGAATGTTCACTTGTAGGCATAGGGCGGAAATTGTTCAATTGTTTCGGAAAAGCAGCTTTTTGCTAACACAGTGCGGTAGTCTGAACGCAGCCAGACATTGTGAGTATTTATAGAGTGTGACACAGATCTTTGTTACTAAATGAAATCTTCACAGAAGTAAAAACTTAAACACATATTTTTCTTATAATAAAATTCATAATTAATCAGAAATTGACTATTTTGAAATGTCAGCAACATAAATCAATTATTTTTAATGGATATCAACTGCTATCTTTTTGTATGTCGCACAAAGAAGGAGTTATATGTCACAAATTCTTAATGCGTAAGGAGAAACCAAACAGTCCCCACACAAACACACACACACACACACACACACACACACACACACACACACACACACACACACACACACACACACGCACACACACACACACACACACACACACACAGAGCTCTGTAGGTCTTTACTTAATGAGCCTCATGCAGCTCTCCCCTACTGTGCTGAATAGGAAGAGAAAGATGGACACATTAGAGAGGAGATGAGGGAGGAGGAGAGCAAAAGAGGGCAGGAGGGATGGTATGGGTGTAGAGGAGTAAAATAGAAGGAGAAGTGAGGGGAACGTGATGTTGGAAGTGTCTGGATGAGTTATTGCTGCATTTAAGAGTGTTGGTCTTTATGTTGTGTTATTGTGAGTGGTTAAAAGGATTTTTCCTCCTTTGTGGAATTTGAACTTCTCACATGAATCTGGATCTAAAAAAAGGGAAGTACGTCTAGTTCTAGAGTTCCTGTCATTGTAGGATAAAAATGCAATTTTGCATCAAACTTCACAGAACAGATTGGATTGGGTGAAATCAAGGATATATCTTTATCAGTGACTTTAGTGATCACCATGGTCTCATATCAAGATCTGGACCTTATTACAACATGTTTGAGGCTTTTTGTGAATTTTATGATCTATTTTATTATGGTCGGCCCTTTAAAACAGAGCTGAGAGTGGAAGTGACAGGAAAGGGAACACAAAATAACTGCAGCTCTGTTTAATGTCTCAGTCTGGAGACACTTTATTTTACCTGTAAAACATTTTAACACAGGTTTATGTGAGGGATTCTCAAAGAGGCTTTATGCAATAGTCTTTAAGTCACCCAATGATAAACTCTGACACTTTGTTTTTCACTTAACTAAAGCTAAAAGTCTTTCCATCATTTACCAAACCTGCCGATGTGACTACTCTACTGAGCGCGGGCAACACATTTTAATACACGTCATATATTATAAAAAGAGTGAGCTGTGTTAAAATATCTTTCTATTAACGTGTTGTACCTTCACACTTCAATCAAAAATGTAGCAAAAACAGATCACATAGAAGGACTGATATGTGCCTTTGAAGGTATCATAGGTCACTTTTTGTTATGGAGGGATACATATTTCATTTGATATGAAAACCAAGGTTGTCATGCTATCTTGTGAATTTGTTTTTTTCTTTGTTTTCTTTTCTCAGGTTTTTTATTTGTTAAAACAATTTTTCCTTCTCAATAATTATCTTATTATGAAAAGCTACCATAACAAACTTTCTCCCAACCTATAAACAATAAATACAAATAAAATCTATGATTATTTTAAATGTTAAACCAGAGTTATTATAGAGGATTACAAGAGTATTATATTATATAAATAAACAATACAATAAAAATGGTATATATAATACAGATCAAATGTATAATGTTACCATTAAATTGGGAAAATAATCCATTACCTTTTTCAAACTCAGCTCAATAATATGAAATGTGATTGGCTGTCGAGTCAAAACAACAGCCATCTTATCACTGCATCATTCCTGTTTGTCTTTAATTACAACCAAACTTTGTGATGTAAGCAGTTTTTTTTACCCAAAAATATCTTTTTTAAAAAGGCAAATAAAATGTGTTCATTTTGTTAATATTTTTAATCAACTCTGCATTTAAAGATGTACAAATACATATAAACGCAATTGTATGAACGATTTTAATGATTGTTTATCATGAATTAAATTATTTCACAGTGGTTCTACATACTGTATGAATAATTTGATAATGTCCTTGTTATTTAATATGAAAAACTGTAATTAATAAGATTTTTTGTAATGAAATAATAATTCTCTAATAAGAGGATCGAGGGTGTCGAACTGACAACAACTTAAAGACAATTGTGTGCTAAATTAAACATCAATTGCAAAGAATACCTAATCTGCCTCATTATATCTGCAGTCAAGCAGTCATTTTTTTACACAAATGTTCCTCCCCACAGTGTGTGTTTGTAATTACGATTTTCCTTCTATAGACACATGGCAGTGATGCTTTCTGCCTCTCTCTATTTTCTTTCCTTATCCTGAGTGCTGAAAAGAACGGGGCAGCCTTGACATGTTCACGTGGTTATTGTTTGTGTCACTACCTCTGTCTTTCATCTATTATTTTTTTCTTCTCCCTGTCCCTCTTTTTTCTGTCTCTTCTTTTGGCTCCACACACATACACACACACACACACACACACACACACACACACACACACACACACACACACACACACACACACACACACACACACACACACACACACACACACGCGCACACACATTTATGACCCCCCTGTCCCATGTTCTCTGTGCTGGTCCTGGCTCCAGCTCCAATTACCTGGTGGCTGCATCTGAAGGGCCCTAAATGGGTTGTAGCACCGAACAGGCATGTCTGCAATGGATCGCCCAGTGGGAGGGAAGTAAGAGGAGCAGGAGGAGTTGAAGGAGGAGGTGAGGAGGGGAACAGTGAAAAGCAAGGGGGGGGGGGGACAAGAAGGTTATACCAAAAGAGATAGGAGACAAAGGAGAGAAATGCAAGACAGGTAAAGGGGAGGAGGTCCGAGAAGGGTGGAGGGAGAGGAGAAGCAGAAAGAGTCAGTAAATATGCAATGATTTCAAGAAGAGAAGAAGAAAACAAAAGTGGTACAAGACAGAGGAGTGAGGCAAATCTGTCTCAGTTTTGCTAAGTGTGCTCAATATATGTTACATTTCTTACATTAGACCAATATGTCCAATTTATTTGTAACAATCCTCTCCCTTCCCCCTGTTTCCCATTATTAATCTATCTGTACTCTCTTATTGTTACCCTGTGTGTTTTTTCTTGTATTTTTCTCAAACGTCTCCTTTCAGCTTGTGAGGTGTAAGGAAAGGATAAGAGGAGGTGGAGGAGGAGACAGAGAGGAAAGCAAGCAGTATAAAAGACAGGAGTGGGTGAGAATGAAAAGGAGCTGTCATTTCCTACACAGCTTAAGAAAATTATCTGACTGAGCGCCTAATGCAAGATACAATTTGTGTGATTTATACTACAGAGAGGTTGAAGCAAATTGGCTTTATTGGTCTATTTTTATATTTGAAAACAAAGAAATGCAACATCAGAGGAATAGCATCCTGAAAACCTGCTGGATACATTCAACAGTCTAAATAGAACTGTAACAATACATGGCATCAAAATTACTCCTGCCTTTAATTTTATAATATTTACAGTAAATGACTATTACAGAATTGGAGAGGCACAGTTACAGTAGGGGTGAAAAAGCTGTACTGGCTTAACCACATTTTTGTTTGTTTCGTTGAGTTTAAGCATCTAATATTTCATTAATTTTTGGCATAAATAAACCGCAGTATTTTTTATTATTAAAAGAAAGTATGTATTCATTAAAGGTAAGTAATATTGTTGCTGTCCAAATAAAAAGGAGCTTACCATATCTTTAACTTTCACCATGTGGTAACAAGTTGTTTTAGCATGTATGGTGCTTGAATGAGGATATTTAGAAGGTTTGAGTTGTTTAAAAATGTATGAACAATTATTAAAGAGCTTAGTTGAATATTTGATTCTGATACTCGATAACACACTGTTGCTAAGCAAAACTGACCGATTGCGGTTTTATAGTTTAAACAAACATGCAGTAAGTGATTATTCAGCGTTAAGTGATGTAGCATTCGTTGTCTTTGTATAGGTGGCATAAAATACTGACAATCAATATTTTACATTGAAACACCTTCCGCGTTTTATAAGCTTCATCTTGCTAAATGATGTGCTATATTTTACTTTTTAATCCTTTCTTCAACCACATGTATTTTAAATGGGCAATAAAGCAGGGATTTAATTGTCTTTAGGAAATGTGAAAAATGTAACATCTCTGCTGATATTAAAGTTTGTTCAACAGTAAGGGCCTGCTAAATTTAAATTATATGAATAATAAATACAATATGTTTGCTTTTTGTCCACTGATAGATGTCTCTCTTTTCAAGAAAACACACAAGACAGTATAATGCAACATAGATTATACATAAAGTGACATTAAGAGGGCATTATGTGTCATTATTATTGAAACATTCGATTCATTTGACAGATCGAGTTGCTGACAGGCTTAATGGTGGAGAGGAATAAGGAACACATGAGTCTCTGTGAAAAGTGTCAACACATTACAGGCATCCACCATAGTGGCAGGAGTATGGAAGCCTTAAGAGGCCATTAAGATATTTTATTTATTTAGTTTTTGACTATGGGCAATGCCTTTTTTAACAGTGTTACATTGTATTTTTGGATTGCTGACTATTGATGTTATCAATCACGATTTAATCGACCCATTTTCTTAATACAAAAATAAAAGGATTTAAGAAATAAAAATGATGTTTTTGTATTACATTGCCAAAATGTAATTATTATGATAATGCAGGTGTGATCTCTTGACTGCAAACAAATCACACGTGCAGAAAGATGTGAAGCTTGCTTTAGAGGAAAATAACTTCCTCCCTTTGGTGTCCTGGAATCAGGTTTTTTTAATAAGCTAGTGGCAGTTGGAATTATACATTTGATTGTTAAATGTTTATTTCAAACAATTTATCATATTCGTTATATTTTTCAGACACCTCTGGGTGTCTCATAGCGCGGTAATAATGGATGCAAAGCACAAATAAATTGTGTGACCGGTTAAATTAAAGGCCCTGAATGCGCACAGTTTTCATATTTGTAAACTGGAGAAAAATCACGACCAGTTTGAGTGACGGGAGTAAATGAAGTAAATGATACCTCGTTTAAACTTGCGCAAGTAACATTGGACAAATCTTTGCCTCCAGTGTATATGCTTCATTAGTGTTTTTTAAGTTAATAAGATTTAAGATTTTGGTCATCAAAAAATGTCCTGTTCAGCCTTCAGTTGTACTTTGCTCACCCTCTTGGTTGCAAAAAAACTGAGGCATTGATGACCAAAATGCAAAACTAAAGGCATAATGAAGGCAGTCCACAAACCAATGGGATGTCAACCTGTAATACAGAATCTATGGTAGCATCACCTAAGACTTCATTCACATAATACGTGATTTTGCTTTACATTGACAGCAGGTGCGGTGCAGAACTGAAAGTTACGGTTTGAGCTATATACTTTGCACAATTAACATAGTAGTTTTATTAAAGTCTGTAACGTGCCTCAATTAAAGCACGTCTTCCTGTTTAGGATCACTTAGAATCCTAGCGAAGGATGGTTGCTTTCATCTGGGTTAATTAAAAGTGAAAGAGTGTGATCATAGTTTAGTTTGTTTCTTCTATAATGCAGGAAGAAGATCCATAGTTACACTTTGACTAATTTAAAAAACCTTCTCACAAACAACCGAGAGAGCTGTAAACATCAAGTCACACGACACGTTAACTCATCCATCGGCTGGTCTTGTTGACCTCTCATCCTGCACCATCAGCAGTACACAGACCTAAGGGAGAAGATCTGAACTAGTAAGCATTATTTAGCCCTTATCGTGGTTTCCATAAAACCACCATAATGTTTTTTAGGTTAAAAAAAAATCCCTGTAAATGATCCTCGTTCTGTCTTCTCACCCACCACTGAACCAGTGTGAGTGTGTTTTTCAACGTCTCCATATTTTCAGCATGAATCTCTTGTGTTCCTCTCTAGCATGTGTGGGCGGGTGTCTGTGTGTGTGTGTGTGTGTGTGTGTGTGTGGTAAGTGACTGTTTGGGTGTGTGTCCAGCACCAGTCCCACATTCTGCATCACCATTCATCTCAATTTAACAGCGCTCAATGTGTGAGTCGCTGCTGTGCATGCGTGTGTGTGCAGCCATCAGAGCCTGTAGATGTATAAATCATTGGTCGAGATTACGGCTGTTTTATTATTCATGATGCAGGCCTTTTATTGCCAGCGATATTTATCTCTTCGCTATCTCCCATGACCTGCAAAAGAAAAAGGGAGGAGGGAAGAGTCGGTGTGTTCCTGTTTGGAGGGGGAGGCTTTAGCTGAGCTGTACATAAATACATTTGTTAAGTGGGCGGGTGTGGTTGAGTGTTTTTGTGTGTGTGTGTGTGTTTGTGTGTGTGTGTGTATGTGTGTGTGTGTGTGTGTGTGTGTGTGTGTTTTTGTGAGTGTTACCTTCAATTCTCCCATCATGAGGCCCAGAAACCACACGCAGCAGTCCCGCATAACACATTTAGCCTTCGCTCTCTTTTTCGCCTTTCTTCTTATCTTTTTCTTTCACATATGCGTCTTTCTGCAACTCCAGTGCAGTATGTTTTTATTAATTCCATTTCAGATTTTTCTTGTAGGTTAAAGTGATAGTATTTTATTATTCCTTGATAAACTTTTCATAAAAATACTGTTAACCCTTCTATTAAAGGATCCCTGTTATGCTCATTTTAAGGTTCATATTAGTATTTTGTGTCTCTACTGGGACATGTCTCCATGCTTTATTGTTTAAAACAGTCTTTATTTTTCTCATACTGCCTGTGCTGCCACAACTCTTTTCCCACTCTGCTCTGATTGGTTAGCTGGCTGGCTCTGTTGTGATAGGTCAACTGCTTAGAGATGTCCCGACTCTTCGCCTATCACATACAGTATGTTGGACCGCTAGCCAACATAAGTGCGAGTGTTACACAGTGATGTCATTATGTTACAGAAGTAAACAAATGAGTCCAATGGAGGCGTGGGGGAGTGTGTGGGAGACACTCCCTATGGAGGGAACTTGGGGTTTCAGGTTCTAAATGATGCATTTAATCTGTTACTGATTTTGTCTATACAGACAAAAAGCACAAGCTTCTCATTCAGAGACACTTCAACAAGAACTTCACCATTTCGGCCAAATGGCTAAACAGTTAAAATTGGCAGAATGATCTCTTCAAATCTATTATAAAATCTGAGGAGCAAAAATGAATCTTGTTAGAGAATGAAACCACTGAACATGCAAATAGATAATCACTGAATACTTGATTCATCAACAATACCAAAATACAGCACATAATGAGGAGGATGGGGCGTTGGAGTAAGCTGCCGCAGCAGAAAATAGAATTTGCATGAGCGTATCAGCTGACTAATAGTGAGTCATGTTACAAACAGCAGAAGACTATGAAGATTATGACTTGTTATAATAGGAAAAGCTTGTGTTACTAATAACATTAGTCCAGTAAATTGTGACAACATGAAGATCATTTCTCACTCTTCATCTTTTTGTGTCAGCACAAACAGCTGTAGTCTCGACTATTTCCATTTTAACGTCTATGGAACTGTGGAATTATGGGATTGTTGGAAGTGAATGCCATGGCAATGTTTGTTTTAGTTTATAATATGATGGTTCTGATGCAGGTAATAATAAAGTGAACATTTATTAAAATAAGGAAGAAGCTAAAGTAATTTCCAAAAACAGTTTGTCTGTCAACAGGACTTTGGCACAGAGAAAATATTCATATAGAGAAAATATAATGTGACCTTGCCTTAACGCTATCCTTCCTTTCTTTTTGTGTGAGCCTACTTTGCGCAAACGCCTTCTGCATATAAATACAAAATAGAGATAAAACTCTTAACATTCGTTAAAACAAATCTAACCAGAAGATATCTGATACCACATTGATCCTAAATGTGCTTGTGAAATAAAAAAATGGCATCAAAATACTGGATAAGTGGCTGCTGAAAAGCAAACTGCTGGAAGATGCGTCGCTTCTGAAGTGTTTTGCTCACAGGTTTATTAATATACAAATAAATAATGTCAGCGTCCTCTGGGCTCTCTTTAATGTTTCTTCTCTTGGGTTATATTTGCCTTTTGATTCATTTTCTAGTGCAGCCAGGATTCAAGTAATTATTAATAAAGATCTAAGACCTACTTACGCCTTACAGGCGTCCGCTTGGCATCTTCCTCTGGATATCCGGACTCTCGCTGCAAAATTCAACGCACGTGGATCCTGCTGGGCTTTCATTTCATGTAACAAGGCCATTTTAACTAAGTGGTCCCCAAGATACTGTAGTCTCTATCTCGCTCGCTCTTTTTCTTTCTCACACACACACACACACACACACACACACACACACACACACACACACACACACACACACACACACACACACACACACACACACACACACACACACACACACACACACACACACACACACACACACAGTCATGCGGAACTAAAGCGGTGCATGTGTCGCAGGTCAGCTTCTCTTTCACCTCACAGGTGGCAGTCACAGCTGTCTCACACACACACACACACACACACACACACACACACACACACACACACACACACACACACACACACACACACACACACACACACACACACACACACACACACACACACACACACACACACACACACACACACACACACACACACACACACACACACACACACACACACAGCACATATGTAACTGCAGTATGGAGCCCCCTGGTGAAGCTCGGAAGCAATGGATGATTTTTCTCAGTTTTACTGGAGGTCCCATTCCTATATTTAGACATTAAAATATTGGCAGTGGCATCAACTTAACCTGAATTTGGAAAAACGTTTGATGAGTTTTCCTTTATTCCTCCAATTTTGAATTATGATGAGTGAATGCACTTCGCTGTCATTCTTCTGTCTAGCTGTCCAGAAAATGTTGCTGATAAGTGAAATACATTTTGCACTGGCAGGATTTCAACAGCACGACACACAAACACAACTAATATTACAGTCAAACTAAGCAGTGTGGTACAACAGTAGATATTGCAGTCGCCAATGTCTCTGTCCCTCTTTCCCCCCTTTCCACGTAATACAACACAATGAACTTTAATAAAGACAATATTCCTTTGCTGTGTGCGTCTGGACCTCAAATAATGAAAAATATTGATTTGAAACATCTTTAAGTCGATATTACTGTCTGTCTTCAGGGAGTACGGACAGAACAGAGCTCAGTATTAAGCTCCATTGTGAAGCCTACAGCTCCATCCAGTGGCAATGTATTTTAGACTATAGAACACTATGATAAATTATCTTTTTGAAAATGTATTTTTAAACAGTTAAGACCATGACATATGAATTTAAATGATTTATGTATTTGTAAAGTAATCACACTATGTGTTGTGAGGCTGGTGTGCACCAACTGGAACTAAATTAAATGCACCCCACCATAAACACATTTTTCCTGCCATTATTGGGACCTAAAAGTACCACTCATTTAAACAACTAAATGTATGGTTCTTTATCTGAGTTTATTTTTTATTAATTAAATGAATACTCCCTTATCCAAAGGTTGAAAGTAACTAAGTAAAGTATTGTACTTAAGTACAATTTCAAGATACTTGTACTTTACTTGAGTATTTCCATTTTTTGCTACTTCTGTACTACTACCACACTACAACTCAGAGGTATGTCATGTGCTATTATTCAACTACATTTATTTAATAGCTTTAGTTACTTTGCAGATTTGGATTTATGATGTGAGATATAATCAACACTTAAATCAGACTTGAGTTACACCTGGAGTAAATCAACAAGCTACCCTGCAGTATAAAAAGTACTTAAAAGCAGCATAGCATATATTATTCTGAAAGGAGACAATCTGCATGATGATTACTTTTACTATTGGTACATAACGTATGCTAATACTTTTGTTTGCATCAGGACTAATTACTTGAAGTTAAAGACATTGTAGTAAATGATAGGATATATTCAACTCACAGAGATGCGCTGGTTTCTTTTTCTTGTTTTTTCTGTCACGGCTTCCTTTAGAAAGAGTAACACACAGAGATATGGAACATTATCTGTCGATGCAGTTCTATACAATAACATACGTTTGGTAATATTGCTGACAGTAATCCCACTGTGTGCTGTCAACTTAACAGCATGGGATAGAAACATTCAAAGTAGAGAATGTATACATTATATCATTCACATGTGAAAATAAACTAATAAGTTAGGGACAGTAGGAAAATGTGTATAGGTAGAGCCTGATTTTTGATGTAAAAAAAAGAGAAGACTCTCTCAACTATGAATATTTTTCCTCCCCTCATCCCAACATAACGGTATTAAGTTGGTACAATATCTAACCCTTAATATAACCAAAATAGCATCAGTTTAAGAGAAAACCCTTATTCAGCCATTATCTGCAAAATGTCAAGATCATTTTCACAACAGCCCCTGCGTGTCAATAACAGGAAACCAAATTAACATTTTTAACCATAGACACATTTTTTGTCGATGTAACTAAATTAATATAATTGTATTTCATTGTATTTCTTTTTTTTTTTAACCAAACCTTTAGAAAATTGTCTCTTTCTTGTAACTTGCAAAAGACATATTTAATTAAATACTTACCTGGGGTTACTCAAATCCAAGTAGATGATCCTATGTTTGGACTCAAGTCACACCAAACATGTAAACAAAACTTTAACACCAATCAATTGCAACTTCAAGAGCCTTTTGATTTGAAATGACTTAATATCTTCTCCAAAGCCGACAGATTGGTAAGTGCAATTGGAAAGACACGATACCAAAGATAATTTTGACTGTGTAAAAAAAGAATGAGGTGATCAACAAAAAACAAATGGATAAAATTTGTTAAGAGCATAGAATGACCTGTTTAAGATTCAAAGCCTTGAATGGAAAAATGACTTGTTCCACTTCTGCTTCCTTCTTTTCTGACCCCATCGCCTTTACCCAAATAATTTTGGTACAGTCCCTTGGAGGCCTTTACCCCAGCTAGATTGTTGAACCATATTAAGCCAGCAAAGGTCAAAAGTTCACATGGCACAAACATTTCATGACTGATGGTAAGGGTGGAAAATGGTTGGTAAGGCTTTGTGAGTGAAAGCCTACTGTAACTGTAGGTGTAGAGTCGGAGGAGGAGTGATAATGAGCTTCTGGGATTTGACTATATTAAGTGGAGGATGAAGTTTCACAAATAACTGTATAATTCATTAAGCTTTTAGTGATACTGTATCAACTGAATACTTTCACTCCTATTCCTACTCTTTCCTTTAGAGATGAGTAAAGCAACTTTCGAAAAAGGTTTGTTTAAAGGCAATTACACAACCTTTATTCTTTTTTTCTGTCAGGTTGTTACTGTATGTCATCACAACTTTTCTTGGTCTGCTATGAAAGCACCAATGGTGGCTTAAGCTAGTCAACTTAATTAAGATATTGCTGTGAAGCTCTCATCACCGAAACAGTTTGTTGACTTAAGTTCCTATCTCTATTATTTCTCCACCCACACAACACATTTAACTGCCCCTTGTATTGAGGATTTCTTCTTCAAAAATATATTTTTTTTATCAAAAACGTATAATTGAGACACACAATTAAATATGTATAGTAAATTTGGAACTGTTATGTCCTGCCAAAAATAACAATTAAGTTATTCAAATTTCCATTTAGCCTTATTTGTACCTTTTTTCCCCAAAATATTGTTTGATTTTGAATTTTTTTTCCAGACGAGAAAAGCATCTGTAAGCCAAGATCATTATCGAACCACGATTAAATTAAGCATTACATCTTTTGGGGCTACTGCAGCCTACTCAGTGGTTAGATTAAAATTAACTGCGTGTTTATTTTTGCTTGTAAGAGGCATTTTTGTGCAATTGATACTGTGCAACTCTAAATCTGATTTCATCAGTAGGCTACAGCTTCAATCTCATACATGATAAAAACAGATGGCTGCTTTTGTATTTCATTCAGAAGTGTTACAAGAAGTTACCATGGAAGAATATACAAGTGTGAATAAGTGTGAATAACTGATCTCGTGTTTTTTTAGGTGTCTCTTTATCATGTTCGATTAATATTCCAAACCATCTTTAAACACCTGGATATCACATTCGCATACAGAGAAAAAAGTGGAAATTCACATCATTTTATATATTCGCATATTCCTTTATTCAACTTAAGGTTACAATTTAACGTTGAAAATAAATTGGGAGAATGAAGTCGAAATGTAAGGTAAATGAGCCAACACTGGTACATGAGTCATTTTCAAAAGTTGGATATTTATTTCCAACTTTTTGATTTTATTCTCAACAGATCAAGATTAAATTCTTAAGAATAGACTTAATTATTGAAAGAAATTAGAAAGAAATGTTTGTATTTTTATATTGGCACTAACACTCTTTGCAGATAATAAAAATATGTGTGTGTGTGTATTGTGTTTCTTTCGATCTTAAGGCTGTGTAGTGCACAATGTTGTCTTTTTTTGTATCTATCTTTACCTTCATTCTCAAACATGGTCAAATTCAAATAATGTAGTGTCTCATTAAGTACACACTACCAGCCAATATCCAATTTAGCCCTTTATTCAGAATGATTGACACATTGGATAGTTATTTTTCAATATTCTTTAGTCAAAAATCTTGTTGGGCACCTGTTAAGCTCACACAGTTATTGCTCTCTGCACAATGTCTACTACAACACTACACAAGCAGTAATGTGTAGTAAAAATACATCAATTGTGTTTGTTGACAGTAATTGGTTAAACAAAATCTAACTACAATGTCTGTCTGTTTAGAGCATTTTAAATTACATTTGGACACAGTCACTGTAAGACATGACACGTAAATAAGCTATAATTGAATGACCAGTTTTTGCTGATATTTTACTGATACAAATATGCAAGTGATAGTTAAAACAAATCATGTTTTCTTACCTATTTTTTGAGCCTGTGATAGTTGCCCACGCCATGTTCACTGATCTTATCTAACTAAGGAGCTTTATTCAGATGCCGGAATGATACTACTACTCTCATTGTTTTATGATCGTTATCTACGTTGTCGTCTTAAAAATGTAGGTCACTGTGCATTTGTTTTCACAATAGACTAGGATGCAACAGTGGAAAGTATCTAAGCACATTCACTAAAGTACACTTTTGAGCGAGCCTGCTTGCTTCTTAGATGCCTACTTTCACTACAATTTAGAGACACATGTTACACTTTACACTACTTCATTAATTTGTTAACTTTAATTACTACTACTTTCCAGATTCAGATTAATAATACAAAATAAAGTCAACAACTACACGATGACATCAGGAGGATATTCACAAGTTATCCTGCAATACGTCAAAAATAATCTAATATAGCCTGCATTACTCTGATATGGGCTAGTGAGAGAAATTAGTCAACTACTTTTGGTATATCTGCAACGCCAATTTTGTACTTTCACCCAAGTAACATTTGAAATGCATGATACTTTTAGCGCTTGAGTCTTTCTTCGCTGTGGTAATGTTACGGTGAATCTACTAAGTATCCGAGTACTTTAACCACTGCAGATAGACATCTCGAGACTCGAGAGCACACTCAGTTCTTATCCATGCTCAGCACACTTAGCTGTCGTGTTTTGATGACGCAGTCACTGGGACTTTCCGGATACGTCACTCGGGGCTTCCGAGTTATTAAGCTAGCTCTACCTCTGTGTTCATGTCGTTAGACACTGTAAACGTCGCCTTGTTGCTCTGGAGTACACACCAAAAGAGACCATGAAAACGCCAAAGGCTCCTTACACCACCGAAAGGTTTCAATATTAAGACGTCGTTGTCAGGAGCGACGGCCAGACTGAGTTTCGGAATGTCAACAACGCGGCCCCTCCTCGGGATGAGGCGAGTCACCGAGCTAACGTGCCAGGAGCAGCCGAGCAGCAGGCTGCCTGCTGTAGCTGGAACTCAGCAGCTGGACAACCCCACCGTGGACGAGTTTACAGTGCTGGAGGATAAAGAAGATGAGCTGAAAGCTGCCAAGCCTCGAGTGGAGCAGGTTTTTAAAGTAACGTTCACTATTATCGGTCTTTTGGACCACACGGGACTGCCGCTCGGTAGCAAAACATCACGGCAGATATGGCTGCAGCTCATAGGAAACACAGACGACGTGTCGAAGGCAAAGGTGAGGTCCTGTTAGATTGTTTCGCTTCCTTTTTTATCGATAAGTTAAGAGACCAATGTTGAAACGAGTGCTGTTTATCAAAGTAAAGATCAAATATCAACCAAGCTTGATTGTCGGTGATGTGCATGTGTGTCAGTGTCCCTTGATTGACACCTGTCTCTGCTGTTTTACACGCCAGCAAATGTTAACTGTATAAAGTCAGATCTGGGAGTGGATGTCGTATCGTATTAACATTTAGATGTGACCTGAATCTGTTTCTGCGTTTATTTTGTATCCATACAGGCTGCTGCTAAAAGTGAACTTTGTATAAGTTGTTGTCACTAAGAGATTTCAAATATAAGTTTCTTCCTCCTTAGCAACCACATCCTCAATAACATAATCTCACCCACTCTTAAATGTAGATAAATATTCTATGAAAGGTACTATAGTCATAATGTTACCATTATGTTACCACATAATTGACATTGTGGTATCCAGTCGAAATTGTCATGATATTTGATTTTGTCATTGTGTTGTCTCCTTGCAAAAGAAGCCCCCTGATGATGTCAAGAACAAGGTCACACATGGATGTTTCAGTTTCCAAAATGTGTTTATTGGTTTATGACTGCATAGTGTTTGGCCACAATGTAAATGTCAAGCAACAATAAACAGACAGAAAGCTAGACAATGACACATGTAAGTAGTTGAGAGTTTAGTTCTGTCTGAAAATCAAACATAATATTGTTGCGTTTTTAGTTTGTCTGTCTCGTACACAATGACATTTCAATTCTTTTTGAAAGTGTGATTCACCTTTTTAGGTTAGGGTTATGTTCACAGATATAACAAAAATACATTTATTTCACAACTATAGTAGAATTCCTCTTAGAGTGAGGAGGCCAATATCAAGGGCGTTTTATTGTGCTAAGTCGGTTAGGCAACCATTATTTCTAAATAAATATTTCAACACCTCCTAAGATATTGACTCCTGGGTATTTCCTGGGAAGTTTTGCTGTTGCCTATTTACTGTAGAATAGCAGATGACTTCTACAGCAAGTATTCCTGTGAGTGCAATAGCCATCTACCATGTACGCAGTATTCCATTATTTTTTTGTTGTTGGTGCATTATAACCATAATTAGATTTTCTTTCGAAGAAACAATCAAATCCCAAGAAAAATAATGATTTGTATTTCTTTATTAGGAGCATTACAATTAAAAGCTCCTCAGGGCTTGGATTTGAAACGTTTACAATTGTGTTGATCTGTGAAAACAACTATTGATTTTAAAGGTATCCTGGAGTCAAGATATTATACACTGCACTCACAAATATGAAAAAGCTGTTAGCATTTGTAGCATTTATTTATTTCCGGTTTCATTTTTCCATGCAAGAGCATCAGCCGCACTTTTCATCTTATGTCGTGGATCTTATTTTAGTGCATAAGTTGCTCCCCACTCTAACTAGCTCTTGCAAGCTACGCCATTCGCCTGAGAATGTGATGTGGAAATAGTCCATTTGTTGTCAGAATGAGACCGGAGTCATAAGTTGCTTCCTGCTTAACAACAACGAGGTATGTTGGTGCTTCCTCAAGTTGGGTAATCACTGCCATTATTCCCACAACAAGCTTTCTTGTAATGTGGTTTCACAAGTTTGCATCTAATTTTAAATCCTGCACATGATTGGAAATAGTACCGTTTATTATTTTGTCTCTCAACAATCTACTGCAGTTTTAATGTGCTTTTTGACGTGCTGTCTCTCAGACTTCCAGAAGGTGCCAAACAATTTGTAACTCTCTGTATTTAGTTTTTTAATTTAATCATAGCTGACAGTCAAATACTTTGTAGTTATTCCTGACACAATGTCATAGTTTGCTTTCTAGCGTAATTTGACTTTGACTAAACAGAGGGAGAGTTTTGTACGATCACTTTGGTTTGATGGTTTTAAACATAACCTAAACCACAGCCACTCCTTTTAATAAAAACCGTAAAAAAATGGTGAAAGTTGTTTATGTATGCATGACCCTAGAACAAAAAAACATTGTGTTTTGTTTTTTTTTTACAATTTTTTGGGGCAACCAGTGCACAAATTGTCCCAGGCTGGATTCCAACCCTGGTCCTATGCATGGACCAAGCTACAGTACAACCCTAACCCAAAGTCATTGGGTTTTTAAACATCACAAAAAACCAACACAAGCAAAGATTCCTTCTAATAATGTAAACTTAATACATATTTGTATTGTATTTCAAGTTTCAGTGCCAGCAGCTACAATTTCTCAGCCCATTTGGCAAAGTGCCATCCCCACTGGAAGTCCCTCCTCATCTTATCCAGTGTTTGATGTTAAAAGCCACACCCAAATATTTGTAAGCTGGTTCTTTCCGCCCCGCTGTGTCATTGTTGAGTCATTTTACATCCTCAGTATCAGCTTTTACACTAAGACGCTTAAAAAGTCTGACACAGTATCCGTAAGGAAGTTACCGTGCCCACCTGCAGCTGATTCATACGGAAATTTCCCAGAGCCAGGAGATTCCCTGAATCTCCAGCAAGTGTTTAGTTTCAGCACGTGTCAGCTCTGCTTCTCTACAGTGATGCAACGGTGTAGATTCATGAACTAAGCAAGGACATTTCGGCTCTATCTCTATAAAGATGATGTCTATATTACTTTTTTCTGTGCTTTATTTAAACTGTTGCAGAAATCCTAGATATTTGGAAGCAGTTGTCACTAAAATTCTGGAATTTCAGGACTCTTGAGATCCCAGTTTACCTTTAGTAGAGTTTTCACCTAATCATTTAAAAGCAAACATGAATTTTCTGTTCCAGAGTTTGTTTGAGCTGCACCGTCAAAATAAAAAGAATACAATCATCTTATCAAAGCTTTTTTTCTCCTTGTTTTTGTAGGAATATGTTCGGGGACTCTGTGACCCAGAACTTAAAAAAGAAGAGAGGTACCCGGTGGACATGCATTGTATTTTTGCCGGGGCCCGGGGCCTCTTCCTCGACAGGCTCATACGGGACACAAGTGCTGAAGTTGTGGTGCCTGAGCCGGGCCGCCTGCGGCTGTTGGGCCGGGCAGAACCCGTAGTGATGGCGCAGAGCCGAGTTCAGCAGTTTGTAGCACTGTTCCAGGTGAGGGCACGAATCATCTGGTTATAAACATGCTACTATGCAAGTTTACGGTCCCATTGTAAATCTGTGTGCCTTTTTGTTTTCCAGGAAAAGCGAAGTCTACCGAGTGACAGAGAGCCGGCAGTGAAACGAGCGTTCAAGTCCTTCGTCGAGGAAAGAGATGACAAGTACACTATGGAGCTTCTTCTGCTGCCCAGTGCCCTGAAGGAAGAGCTGCTGGGACTGGCTCACAGCCCCACTACCACAAACACATCTTCCCTGGTTAGAAGATACATTTTTATTTGAGTGATTTATGACAGTACAACATACTGTAAAACTGACTTTTTTCAAACTCGCCAGAAACAAAAACCTTTATTTGGTATGCCTTTCCACTGTTCCTACAACAACCATCTTAAATACACCCTTAATTCACCCCTTTGGATGTGAAAGTATGCATCTCTAAATGTGTTTTTCCCCGCCGTCTTAGAGTAAGACTTTTAAATTAGCAAAAATAAACAAGAGATACAAGAGCAATTATTTAAAGAAACCACTTACTTTATCAAGTCTATACACACACAGATGATGATATTGTCAAAGTGCTCAAGCTGAAGTCAAAGCTTGAGATGTGTGTTTGACAGATACGATATTGTTCTATTTATGCTTTAGCTTTATCTCACGATCTATAAACAAAAGAGATACAAAGTTGGGTTTCCTGCTGGTCTTATAACTGTTTTGATTCTCTGTGAAATGTTTTAAAGTCAGGAGAAATGTATCTCAAAATGTAGTTTGACAATTGATTACACTTTACTAACTTACATTTTAAATAATTCTTACGGCAGTGAAGTTAAAGAACAGTATTCGGATAATTCTTACAATAAGTGAAAGAGAAGATGCAAGACACAAGCTCTTTATTCCATAGGCGGAACCATGTGGAACCCACAGGGAAGTAGGATATGAATCATGACCGTGGCAAGTGTTGGAGGGGAACTTTAACTGTACTTTTCTTAACTGAGATTTTGCGTTTCCTCTCCCAGGCTCAGCTCAACCAGACGCTTCACCCCAGCATGGCGGAGGCGGAGCAAGACCGCTCGCAAAGCAGCACCCCTGTGACGGAACTCTCCAACCGCATCCTGGGCACCAGCTTCGAGGAGAAAGGGTCTGCAGCAGTGTCTGGAGGTAAAGCAGCAGCAGCAGCAGGAGGAGGAGGAGGAGCGGCTCCCGAGACCGTCATGCTCAATGGCACCCGGCCCTCGCACAAGCGGCGCTCGTCCGAGAGCGAGACTCGCGACACAAAGAGACAATACTCTCTGGAGCGGAGGGAGGAGTCGCCGGAGAGAGCGAGAGAGAGGGAGAGACAGAGGGACCGAGAAGGCCGGGGGGGAAGCAGCAGGTCCAAAACCCCCTCTGCTTCATCATGCTTCTCCTCCTCCTCCACATCCTCCTCTACAGGGAAAGCAAACACTGTAGTGGGTGTGAGCATGTTGGACTCCAGTGAAGGAATCTTAGACGAAGGGGAGGCAGTGAGCCCGGAAACCAACCTCCGCTGCCTGGTCAACTTCTTCAGGTAAAGGTCAAGATACTTTGAAACATTTGCAAATGAATTATAATTATTAACCTCAGTGAAATTACTATTAGCAGTTGTGGTCGATTTAGAACATGAGTTTTTTTTATCGGGCTATGAAGGGCTTTAGATCTTTCTTGTGTGTTACAGAAGGTGTTTATGTTAAAGTCAGTATAAAAACAATCCTTATGGTGTTATCAAATGTAGAAAGACTGCAAAGAGAGACCCACCTGATATGATTTCCATAAAAAAGATATCATCCTGCTGACAGAAAAACAGACAAACCTAGCCAAAGAAAAATGGCCTCCTGGGCAAATGCAAAAAGTATTTTAGTGCACAATGGGCATATGGGAAGTGTTTTATCCCAGCTTGGAATTAAATGTAGGATAATATGTGTTCCTGCAACACCTCTGTTACTGCCAACTGAAACCATGTTAAAACTATTTTTCCTCAGAACCATGGGATACCAGCAGGAAGTAGTTGAGCGTGTCGTTAAAGAGATGGGTCAAACAGAAGACACCTTCCTCGTTCTGGAGAAAATTGTCGAGGAAACCAAGCGCTGTGAAGTGGGGTCGAAAGGAGGAGAAAGACAATTGAACTCTGTGCGCCCTCCTGACACCCCTTCCTCATCCTCGTCGTCCTCCTTGTCATCGTCCTGCTCCTCTGTGGCTTCTCGGTTCAGAGAGAAGGACCGGGAGCTGAGCCGAGCGCTGGTGGACCCCGGCAGGTCGAAGGAGAACATCAAGCCCAAGCAGCACAGAGGCTGCAGCAACGGGCTGGGTCACCGGAGGCAGTGCAGCAGCAGCGAGACCAGCACCCAGCAGGTGAAAGCCCTTCATGAAAACAACTGTTTCACTTTTTAGTTTTACTTTCTTGAGACAGCCAATCGAAACCTTACACAAACAAAAAAAATGGACATTTCAGCTTTTATCTCGCTATTTTTCGTGCTTAATTTGAAGGTTTGAAAAGACAGAGCAAAGTAAAAAAACAATTATTCCATTCATCTCACCAAGAAATCCACCTTTAAATAATAAATAAATACACATTGAATACTGTGGACAAACACACAGGACCCAGTGTCTTGCCCAAGGACACACAGCAGGTTAACTGCAGTGGAGGACAAGGTGGGATTTAACCTGGGCTTCCTTGGTCCCCTGATCTGAAGATCAACCCACTGGACCACTGCGCCACAGCCCCCCCCATCTATGCCCCTACATCTCATTTACATTTACTCTTATATATTTTTATCTTGCATTCCATTTAGCCATCACTTAGCAACCAAAGGGACTTAAAACAAGTGCATTAAACCATGAAGATACAAACTCTAAAAAGTACGTAGGTTTCAGTAAGCCAAACAATTGTACGCTCTACTGCACCGGTTTCAATAAGCCAAAGCTTTCTCACTTCCATGTACAGTGAGAGTGAGAATTTGAGTCAGTTTTCGATTATAGTTTGCTAAAAGGCGGTGAGAACAGATTGGTTTTCAGTGTGCAACAAAAGAGGCTTAGATGAACTCCCATGACACTTATAAATGATTGTTTTAAAGCCACTTTCTAATGACTGCATTTTAAACATGTTTTTGTAAATAAGTTGATTGATGATACAAGCTTCATAGATTTTGGTTTTGTTCTACCAAGTGGCTAAATGAGATTACTAAACATCATCATACTAAACACGTTGGTATGAAATGTCAAACCAGTAGACATGCGACCGTGATGTATGTTATACAGTTGTTTTACCTCTGGAGATTGCATTTACGCTTAAATTGTATTAATGTGTTGGATCCTCCTGAGCAAAACATGTCAGAACTGGATGACGAAGCCAACTTCTGATTCAGCCTTTGAACATACTTATCACTGCCCCTCTCCACATGGCCATATTTAATGTAGCGACCATCATAGGGTCTTCCTATTTGTGATTTTCCGAAAAATGCAGTTTTCAACCGATCAGTTTGTTCCAAAACTTCCTTTTTACAAGTTTTTTTGGGTTTTTTTGTTGCTTTAAATCAACCTGCTGACGTTTTTTTTTCTCCAATAATAATAATAATAATCCCTTCAGGCCATCACTATCAAGAGGAGCTCCAGTGCTCAGGGAGGAGCGGGACACTACGACGTAATCACCATCGACGATGAGGACGACGTCATAATCACCAATACCAAAACGGCAGAGAGCAGGACGTCCCGGATGATGACAGTGCCACACCTGGAAACCCAGTCAGGATCCAGAACAGACTACTTGGCGCGGGGAGGGCCGGGTGCTTCACAGAGGGACTACCTGTCGAGGGGGGGGACACAGACTTTGGGAGGAGCGGTGAAGGTCGAGACAGTGACGGCGCTGCGCAGCACACCTCAGTGGCTCACTGCCACCCCCATCTCTTTAGCCTCCATCCCCAGTGTAGGTATTACCCTGAAAGCCCCCCTTCACTGCCACTGTGGTTTAACACTTTTACTTCTATTGGATTTTACACCCAATAATATATGCAGAGTGTGTCACTAGGAGGAACATTTTTATTTTATCTAAAAAGAAGAAAAAGGATTAGTGACATCACAAATGGTTTTAAAGCCAATCAGGGCCAATACGAAAAAGTGTGATGGACGCACAATATTAATATATGTATTGTTCTTTTTTTCGCTTTTTGGAGAATTGTTAAAGGTGTACGTTTGCAAAGCTCCTGCTGCACTGGAAAGATTTAGAACAGTTGTTTGATTAAAACTATTTAAATTAATTTTAAAAAACTCAGGGATTTTGACGAAGCAGTCGAATGACTTCACAATTACTCAGTTTTTAGCTTCCATTCCTATGGTGAATCATTTGTTGTGTTCAAAGGAAACCAGTTTTACCTCTGGATGAAACTGATGAGTAAACAAAACAAGCATAAACAATATGTAAATGTGATCGTACGAGGAGCTGAGCCAGTACAGGAAAAAAGAAATCATGGTTTCTATAACACCTGTAAAAACTTCTGTTGGCTAGTTCTCAATTTGTGTTACCAAACTTCAGACTCAATGTAACACAGAAAAAATCGTATGTCTGGCTTTGCATATTAATGTCAAGAGGCATAAAATAGATTTTCTTTTTTACATATCATGATATTATAAATCATCCCCTCATCTTTCTGTTACGTCTTGTTTTCCTCAGTCAGCTCAGCCCATCCCCAGGCCGTCGTCCTCTGCCTATCAGACAATCAACCACATGGGGTTTCACGGGGTCGGAGCCAGGACCCCTCCTGCCAACGACCCCCCTGCACCCCCTGTGACGGGTCTTTCTCGCTTCCATCAGTCGCTGAGGACCCCATACACTCTGAAGCTGCCAAACGAGCCTGGGCGTCCGGAGCTGCGGCACATCATCATCGACGGCAGCAACGTGGCCATGGCGTGGGTCCACAAACACACACACACACACACACACACACACACACACACACACACACACACACACACACACATACACATACACATACACATAGAAATCAAGAGAAACATATGAAGCTTTACTTATAATAGACTTGAGTATCCACACATCTAAAGGGATGTAAATTTGATTGTGTTTCATGGAAGTCGGACACGAATGAGACTTTCCTGTGGCAGATTGAGACCCGAAATAGAGCTTTATGTTTCTTGAGTTTCTGCTGTTAAAGTTCCTCTCGTCTTGGCACCTAACACACAGCTTGACAGGGTTTCAGTCTGACAGCATTGTGGGTTTGGTAGGGGAATTTTTTTTTTGGTTGAAGGTCTGCATTGCACATAATATCAGATCAGCTCGGAACGGCTACTTTTGGATTCAATTCAGCAAATATTTTTGAAGAGTGTTTTAGAGACTTTATTTTAGTGGGTTCGCAGTCCCACTTAGGCTCAGGTAGTTGATGGACGCATAATTTGGCAGATTGCCTGGTGCCGATTGTCATCACTTCTTGATAGGCTTTGAGTCCTAACATACCAGAAGTGGCATATTTCAATACGTTTGATCCAACAAAAGTCTGTCTGTTTGAAATATCAATTCAGGTGCATCCCCCTGTGACTGCTTCAATGTGCGTTGTTATTTTATAAAATCATATAAATATATATACCATATATTTAATCAAAAAACAGGTTAAAACTAATTGTATACAGCATTTTTTCAGGAAAAATATAGTATGAGGGGGCTAATGTCACTTTTATTTTACAGCCTTGCCCACTTTCCGGCAAAATAAACAGTAAAATAAACTAATTCCGAAATTTCAGTTTGAGTATAAGCCTGCTGCCTGCCACTCATCCACCGGCAGACAACCTGACATCGATCCACTATGTATTTGGAGCTCCGTAAAAACTATCTATGTTGTCTGACGGTTGATTAGACACGATTTTCATATTTCTTGAGTAACTATACCATTTTGAACAGAAATATTGTTTTCTGGCATCAATTTTATGGGGAAAGTCTTTATTTTGGTATGATCTGTTACCCGGTTTAGACAAAACCGGTATATATCACAGATAGATGTTTTGTAATTGCTTTAGGTGGAGTACAGCTAGTGCAGTGTTATTTCTTTCTTCTGTGTCAGTAGAGTTTTAGTGGACCAAGATTTGCTTTAGTTGAATACATCCCTAGAATGGGTACATAATTTTAATGTTTATTTAGTCATTTTGTCTGTAGTGGCAGTGTATTTTTGTGTGACATTGGTATTAAAAAGATAGGTGTAGACTGGCGTTTACTAGCAATTTATTACAAGGCTATAACTACTCAGTAACCCAGTTGTAACCTGGGAACATTTAGTTTTTTTAAAGAGATGTTTTTTACGTGAATCACCCATCAGTACACCCACAGTGTATCCTCTGTACATCATAGGGATAAAATACACAATAAAAGGTGCTAAAAGTACATCAGCAAAAAAACAATCTCATGTCCTGATTCAGCATTTTTTACTGGTAATAGTGCATCTCCTGTGATGACAAATCAAATACCGCACCTGTCGTACATGCACCACGTTTTTTCCTCTTTACACACAAAGTATCACCCTTCCCAGCAGCCCCGCCACCATCACCAGTCACACGCACTCAGTCACACACTCAATCTGAATGAAGCACCTATTACAGTGCGTGGGTCGCATCCCCTACAGTGTAGGCGCACCAAAACCTAGCCCACGCACACCGTGATGTTTTTACTCACCGAAAGCAGCTGTAACACTCAATTTGAGAAGTGGGCGTGTGATACAGGGGCGTTTTTGGGAAGAAAGGCCCTTTCTAGTAATGTTTAGTTTCTGTTTCATCCAGAAATTATCCAACAAAGGGAGGATAAAGTGCAGCCAATTGTGCTTTTTCCTCTGCTGATGTGACGCCGCAGTCCTCTTCCGAGAGGAACTTGTTTTGACCTTGCGCTTTTACAACCACTTCCTTTCACGTTCTGTGTCACCTGCACTCTTCCTCATATCTTTCCAGAGGTTTGCCTTAAAAGAAATTCTCCTCTGACTCGACATTTGTCATACAGATGATCGTAAGGATTTCATCATAATTGTTTTTGCAAATTGAGAGCAACAGATATGTCCTATTAAGGAATCAGTGAAGTGATTTAGGATAGATATACCCACAAAACATTTTTTAAAGAGCTTTTTAATGTACTTTTTTGTAGTTCTTGGGCCACAAACACTTATTCAAAATGGCTATAATTAATGTTTTGTTTTTGTAAAACTGTCTTTTTAATTTTTGATTAAATGTTTGTGGCCAAAACACTACAAAAAAGTAAATTAAAAATGTCTTTTAAAACTTTTTATTATATATATTTGTATCTATTCTCACAGGACATACAGCTCCGGAAACAATTAAGAGACCACTCCTCATTTTTCTTAAATCTTAATCTCTACGTATGGCAGCCATTCCAGTCTGTTGAATTCCAGCACAGAGGGAAATTGTCTGTAGTTTTTATAATATGATAATCCATTTAAAAATCATTTAACTCAAAGACGTACCCATAAGTAATAAAACCAGAGAAACTGATCATGCTGCAGTGGTCTTAATTTTTTCCGCGGCTGTATATCTGTTGCTCTTACTTTTTTGGGGGGCCACAGCTGCTTCGGATAAGGTTTAAGGATCAGGATCCTGTTATTAAGGCCATGTTTCCAACTGAGTTCAGAGAAGTTCACCCTCATCAGGTTCTCTCCCGGTTTCCAAGGTGATTTTACCCCCTGCATAATCTCTTCCTGCTGCGGTGTCCTTCATCACTTTCTCTTTCAACAGGCGGGGGAATTTCCCTTCGCTTTGCTTTGTGTGTGTGTGTGTGTGTGTGTGTGTGTGTGTGTGTGTGTGTGTGTGTGTGTGTGTGTGTGTGTGTGTGTGTGTGTGTGTGTGTGTGTGTGTGTGTGTGTGTGTGTGTGTGTGTGTGTGTGTGTGTGTGTGTGTGTGTGTGTGTGTGTGTGTGTGTGTGTGTGTGTGTGTGTGTGTGTGTGTGTGTGTGTGTGTGTGTGTGTGTGTGTGTGTGTGTGTGTGTCAGTCATTGTGATGCCAGGTCACAGAAAGCCAGTTTATGATCTGTAACCTGTACGGGGACGCTGAGTGTTAAATAGGTCAGTGTTTCCACTCTGTTACAACTAGGCCCTCAATATGGAGTAGTAATATTTGGTAAAGGTAATATAAATGCAAATATTGTTTTGACTGAATTATTGTGGTGCTGCAGAGAAGATCCGGCCTATAAAGTGGTGTTCTACAGAATTAACTCTTAAATGGGTAAGCATGTGAAAATATTTTGGGGAAATTGATTGATTTCTGTTTTGTAATGTATCTGTATTGGGGGTTTTTTCCCCCCAATTTTTTTTTTTCCTCGTACACACATTTTTTATTGGACCCATTGGTAACATCTGTGTTACCCCCATGCAGCTTCACATTATCCCGTTTATTACACGGCCACATACTAAACAAACTAACGACTTGACTCCTAATATTAATTGAAAGTATTTTATTGAATTGAAAATGATCGTATTGCTTCCACTAAGGAAATAGAACTCTGTTCCCCGGTGCACCAACGGCTGGAACTCAAACAACAACAACCTAATTTAAAATGAAGGCAGCTCTGATTGATGTTTTCTGTCGCTGTCCAGTCTGTTCACAGTTTTTGATCCACTAACTAGTCCTTAAACACTACACAGCCTGAACCGTGTTCCTGTTAGTGTTTATTTCCGGTCTGTCTGCTGTTGATTTATTTGACATCCAGCGCTCCGTCTTTTAACATCTTTTCCTTTCTCTCTCTTGATCCTCCTTAGCAACGGTCATTTTAGTGCTTAACAGCGGTCTGTACTGTCATATTGATCTCTGAAATGTCCAAATTAACCATTCAGAATCGATTATTTAACTAAATTATGTAATAAATTCATGTTACTTGCATATTACACCCCTATATTACATCCATGTTGCATACATGTGACTTACATGTTACACCCATACATTACACTGATCTTACATTGTTATTACACCCTTTTATCTGATTATCTGTAGCGTATACAGATAGCTATTAGCTTTAAAATATAAGTATATCTGTGAGTGACTGCCTGTTTAATAACCTTATCTGGGTAATGTCTCCTCCATGATACAGAAAGCATTAAGGGGACAGAAACCATTATGGGTTAACAATCTGGAACAAATAAAGCAATGATTGTTTGTGTATATTGTAAATAAAAATAGTTTTTTGATAATGTTTAAAAAACTACTCTGTCCCTATTATAACATAAATCCTATCAGGATATTATATGTAACTTCCCTATTACGCCGCCGTGGTTAGCACTTGCATGCTTTCACCATCAGCAAAGGTTTTAGCGGTATACAACTTTTGGGGTGTTTTTATTTTTGGGGCCAAACTTGCGTCACTTTGCTGGAGACGCTTTCTGTGCGTCCCTGCTTCACCACAGCTCATGTGAGGCCAAATTCATGGTCATGATAGCAGCCTGGTGCACGGGGAAGTTACCAGTAGAGAAAAGAGTGATTCACATGATAAGGAAGAAGATTGAACAGACGCTCCATTCATAAGGCAACCGTTTTACCATTTAGAAGAGTTTCTTTAAACTATATGACAGTTTGCTAAGTCCTCTTCCAGTGGGGCTGCATGGTTTGCTAAAAGTAACAAACTGTGATTATTTTGTAATAATCTTGCGATATGATTCACAATATTGCAGGGATTTTATCATTATTTTGTAATGATAATTCTGATTATCATTACAAAATAATGACCAAATGTCTGCAGAATAAAGTTTTAAGGCCGGAATATCTCTGCAGCACCACAATACTTTATTAAAATGTGTATTTTTTCACACATATGTTGCCCTGTATTAGTCCATATTGCGATTTTGATGACATTTTGATTATTTTTGCAGCCACATTTTAAAGCTAGTGTGACTTTTTGGACTTTATTCAGTCTTGTCTTGTATTCCATCACAATAAAAGGTGAAACTCTTAGAGACGGACATATTTCTCTGCTGCTAAATGGTTGAAAAACTCTAGTTTTGCTTATTTACGAAAACAGATTTGAACTTTTCCCCTGAAAATAATCCTCTTTACAAGCAGATTTCCCCAATATGAAAATAGCTTTATTTTCAGAAAGAGCTGGTTTATTATTTTACTCATTGCAGTGGTTGATGATCAATGGAAGCTATTTGTGGCAGAGTCTGTGCAGCATTTCCTTCATCACACACACCTAAGACCATCAAATTACATACAGCACGTATATATGAATAAACAGAGTTAAAAACACAAGTCTGAACGTCAGCAGTGTGCGGCTTGCTGCTGCTTCCTGCTTCCTGCTGGCTGCTCTCAGGGAGTTTCTCATCTCTGTTGCTGTTTGTTGTTTGTCTTGGTTTGTGGTTTTCTGTCCATTTGTTATATTACAGCTTTCTGACGTGCGCGCACAGGCTGTGCACGTCAACACCGTCAATATGGGTCAGCTGACGGCGTGACGTGCTGTTTGTTTGTCTGCGAGTTTTGTATTGAGCACTGTCAAAATAACTGCCCGGTTTCTAATTACTTCAGTTGCCAGGGAGACCATTGGAACCTGTTTGACCTTCAGTGTTGTTTGCCTTGCGCTGTAGTTTATTTCCATGGGTGGATTTTTTTCTTCTTAATATTTAAAATGAAGCTTTGTTTCTCATCAAGCAGAATTTAATTTTACATTCTGCTTTATATTATTCTACCTATATTCTATACAACATGTTTATAATTTACTGATTGCTGCATTTCACTTCCATCATTGTGTCACTATTTTATGTCTTTTTTCTATTTGTGTCTTAAACATTTTGCAGGTTAATATGCTTATCATTTGGGGGAGCCCAGCACTTTCACCGCCAACACTCTAGTTATTTTGCATATGACCAGTGTTGGGAAGGATACTGTCAAAAGGTATTCCGTTACAGAATACAGAATACATGCCCAAAAATGTAATCTGTAACGTATTCCGTTACATTACCCAATCTGAGTAACGTATTCTGAATACTTGGATTACTTCCACATTGATTTGCATTTTATAAGGGTAGGAATGTGGCCATCAAATCCTGCTAACTAAACAGGCCTATTCTGGTGTATTCTTCTGTTCCAATTGGCTAAATGTGTTAGGTCCAAGTCTGCATACTACAAAAATCTAACCGCAGTCTAAGCTAACACGAGCTAATTTTAGCTAACGTTAGCTAGCAGGTCAAACAGGGCTAGTCAGAGTCTTTCAACGGCTCTGGGGCTAGTAAATCAGCACATAGGATACAGATACTGATACAACTATAAAATAGCAAGGTGACCAGTAAAACTACAGCAGATGACTACCCCTGGCTAATTAAAAAAAAAAAAAATACTTGAAGATGCTTCTTCAGGTCGGAGGTGGAGTCTTTGGATGCGGAAAGGAGTTTGGCTGACGGCAAGCAGAGGTTGCACTGCACAGTTATATTTGGTTCTCCCTTCTCTTTCTTTAATGTGAAATGCTGTTTGAATTTCCAAGATAGAAACGCATTCCTGCCCTGGCTCTGTTGTGCTGGCTCGGCTCCAGCTCTACCTCTAGCTGCTCCTCTTCGGACTCCATTGTAGGCAACTGATCACGCAATTCAAATAGCTCATTTTCATTCGTTTTCATGTTGGGGCTTCAGGGAAATGCATCAAGATGCCTTAATTTATTTAGAGAGTGAATAAACTCATGAAAAAGAGAAGTACCGTCATGTAATCCATTGATTTCAACAATGTAACTGTATTCTGAATATCATCTATTTAAGCTGTAACTGTAACGGAATACAGTTACTCATAATTTGTATTCTGAATACGTAACGCCGGTACATGTATTCCGTTACTCCCCAACACTGCATATGACATTAAACTTTGAACATTTGAAGCATTGGAGATGCTGCTTATCAGTCTCAGTGCTCAGTGGTTGTCAGACATATTACTGATGTGTCCACGTGTCCCTCCTCCTCACCGTGTCGCTCCTCTTTTCCTCCTCCTCTCTCCAGTCACGGCCTTCATCGGTTCTTCTCCTGTCGTGGAATAGCGCTGGCGGTGGAGACCTTCTGGAGGCGGGGCCACAGGGAGATCACAGTGTTTGTACCCCAGTGGCGTCAGAAGAGGGACCGACTCACAACAGGTACACATGATCAGGGGTACACAGGGCTGACCTATAGCTTTGTGGCTGCTACATAACAATAATGTTCCTGGTTCGAGTCTGGCCTTCAGATCTGTGGTTGTCACAACCCCCCTCTCTTTCTCTCTCCCTCATTTCAACACTGTCATCTGTTGAAAAAAGTGCCAAAATAAAAGAAACAGGAGGTAAAAGTGCTGACTTTTAGCTTTTAAGGTTGTTTGAGTGAAGTAAAATAACATTTTAGACATTTTTATACACCATGTACACGGGATCAAATCAAAACTGAATTTCAAAGTGATAGTTGTAGTAAGTGGAAATATAATTAATTAAATAAATATAATTGAATTTGCTTTCATATCAGACCCTGCTAAAAAAATCTACAAATTTGAAGAAATTAACCGCATTTTAAAACAATTTATATACCTGCATGTTTGAGCATGCAGGATCTATTTCTGTGGGTTTTCTTGCTTTTCCATTTCTATTCTTTTGTAGTATAAATATAACAAATAAACATATTCTTTTGCAGAGCAACACTTTCTAAACCAGCTAGAAGACCTACGACTGCTCTCCTTCACTCCCTCCAGAGAGGTGTGTGGCCAGAGGATATCCTCACATGACGACAGGTACACACACACAGTCTTTAACCTTTGAGGAGAGAGTCCACCAACCTCAAATTCCTTATATCCAGACGGCTAAAACAACACAGACTGGAGATGCAGGCGTATAGCAGTGACGTCACTCAAGCTGCGATAGAGCTGGGATCAAACCATTGACTGATCTCTGGGCGTTTCGGTTCCATTATGAACTTATCTCCTCCTCTAGTACGCCAATATCCCACATTGTGTCCTTTACTCACCCCACCCATCACCAACTACAGTCGTAATGTATTTTCATAACAGGGATGGTCAAACTGACTACTATTACGGAGCCAACTGATTTTAACCCATAAGAACCCACGGTGATGTTACAGGACATTTAATTGTTCTGGAAAGTTCCTTATACAGCTTTACCCTTGATTTTAAAAGATGAAGTCCCTTGGTGACACATGCTGAACATCATCGTGGGTCATGGGCCAGGTCATGTGATTTTGTGTTGCCATAACAACAAGATGTCTGTGTGCCAGGCTAACACATGTGACTGAAGTAGCTCATTTTCAAAAGCTTGTTTTTTGTTTCTGGTAAGATTAAAGCCATTTAAGATGTATAATGCTTACATAACAAGTTCTTTATTACATTAAAGCTGTTGTGAAAACATTTGTTGATCAAATTGATATGAAACAAATAAGATACAAATCGCTGTGACATGAATATCACATCGGGACTTTAACCTTAAAATGTCTCAGAAAATCATATGTCACAATAAGAAATATGATTATGATCTGCTCAGTTAATAGAACTGATTACAATATATTGAGTTCATATATTCTATATTGTTAAAAAAAAGTAAACAAAAAAACCTTCATTTATTAAATTATAAAAAATATACAGAATACCTTTACCATTAATGCCCAATGTAACTTTTCAGAGATCTGACCCTAGGGGAAAAACTATATCAGAAATGTTTTCTATGAGGTCCATTTAGTCTTATCTATCTACCCTTAATTTTCCTTGAAGTAGAAATGGGTCTGGGTTCTTATGGGTTAAGTTAAAAAAAAAAGTGGCGTTTTTATGATTTTATTAGATTTATTTTATGTTGTCATTCTGCTTAAGCCAGACTTTGCTCATCACAGTGTATTTCCCTGTGAATTTCACCAGCTTCTGACCTTTGACCGCAGCGAAACTCCCGAGTGTCTAATCCATTCTTTCTCTCTCTTTGTTAGGTTCCTGCTCCACCTAGCCGAAAAAACAGACGGGATCATCGTAACCAATGACAACCTGAGGGACTTTGTCGACACCTCAGACACCTGGCGCAAGATCATTCAAGAGAGGTGACTGTTAATGACATACACATGGCTCAGCCAGTCAGTCATTACGTTTCCATTACCCAGCATGACACTGGAAAGTCCACAAGGCACTCCGCCATCTGGATGTAAACACTCTGTAGCGCCTACACCTGAATCCTGGCAGATAAAAATCATACTTCACTTCATCAAATAGTGATATTATTCTTCCTTTCACTGATAGGTTGCTTCAGTTTACTTTTGTGGAGGACCACTTCATGATCCCTGATGACCCTCTGGGGAAAAATGGACCACATCTAGACTTCTTCCTGTGTAAGGACAACAGGTGTGTTCTATCAGCAGATGTGTTTAACCTCAGCAAAAACCTGTGAAATATATCCTTTTATGATTGTAGTGGAAATACCTGCAGTTATATTAAAAAAAGACTGTAATTGCACAGCTTAGGGAGATACTCAATTCTGATTGGTACATTAAGACATCCAGCACTTTCCCCCTTTTTCCATAGCAGACCGTTACTGACAACGCTCTGATCAAAGGACCATGTACAGTCATATCAATACGCAGAAAGAAGTCCGGTCAATTTAACGTTAGCTGTTTTACACATTAGTCTTCCTAAATAAGAAAACACCCTGGAATACTTGTTAAATGTTGTTTTTTATATTTGTGGAGAGCACATCACTTGGGATTCGTGCTGGCTAAACTGTCTAGTAAGAAAATAAATAAAGGAGAATTAAAACATGAAAACAGTGCATGGAAAGGAACAAGGTAAAAAGACACAGAGTTGGAGTAGAGAAATCAGAAGACAGACAGGAAATAAACACTAAAGGGAACACACTATTGGCTCTAGAAGTGTATAAAGACTGGTTAATGGAAAAGAAAATGTGAACAGACCTGGACAGTTACAGAAAATAGTTCTCCCATCATTTTAAAGTTATTCGCTGTCGCCACAGTTCCAGACGTTGGTACACAAGGACTCCTTTTTTTACGCAGAAGCAAAACAATCCTTTTTGAATCGATATGTTTATACGGGTTGTGTTGCAGTCTGTGGCTGGCCTGTTGCACCTTTCACACTCTCTCATGTTCTCTCTTCCTGTCATGAGGGCCCCACCCACTCCTCCCTCTATAAGAGCCCCAGGATTCCGGCCGTCCTCCCAGCAGCAGCAGCAGCAGCCACTTTACGTCCAGGCCCTCCACTCAGCTCCTCGGACCCCCGCCTCCACGCCGCAACCCCCTTCCTCTTTGACACCCCACCCATCCACGCACTGGCCCCACTCCGGTCCCCCCGAGTGGCACCCGCCCCGCCGTTCCCCGTCCCCCTCGCCCTCCCCGCCTCCCCAGCGGTCGCCTGCGGAGACTTCGGAGCTGAAGAGAAAGCTCTACGACATCTTCCCCGACCAGAAGCAGCGCATCGACCGCATACTCAGCGACAACCCGTACATGAGAGACCTGAACGCCCTGTCGGGGCTGCTGCTGGGATAAAAAAAATAAACCTCTGAACATATGAACACATGTGCAGAATATGTGTCAGCTGAAAAAATAATTTATTTTACCAGTTATCCCAGCTTGGAGGGCACAGAAAAGAGTGATTTTTATTTTCATTTTGGTATGTCATCAAACTAGCTGCTATCGGCACGTGTATTTTCTTGAATATTTTTCTCTCCTGCCTCTTAAATTGATTTAAGTAACACTCACTGATGAATTCAGAACCAAAAATAAATGTCAAGCAACAAAGTCTATATTGTTCCGATGGTAATAATTCATTGCAGATCCTTGACAACAGTCCCAAGGTCGTTACGTGTTGGAACATCAGCAGAAGAAAAACATTTTGGACCAACAACTGGAGCTCAGCTCAGATGGGTTTCCTCTCCAGAACCCTGTTTACCACCACACTCTTAACACCTTTCTAAATATACCAGCCCTGAACTTTTTCTGAATACAATTTGGGACAGGTTTTGCATGTGTTTTATATTTTTAACATATTAATTACACTTGTGATGTTTTTTAATAGTGAACTCACTATTAGGCAGTACCAGGGTATTTACATCTGTCAGGGAACCGTTTCAGCTGTTCAGAGGGTTTCTCCCACCTTTTCCTTTACAGTGCATTTTCAGGAAGCTTTATGAAATCATAAAATAACTATGTGACAATTAATGTCCAACATAAATCCCCAAAAGTCATAAGAGTATAGTAGATACAACATTTTTTGCCACTAACCATATAAGAAAAAACACCTTTTAGGCATGTTTAACGGCAATATTTTAAGGGAATAACGATGGGCAGTTATGACAATGTGAGGTTCTCTCATTATTTCAGATTGAGTTCCTCATTTGTATTGTGTGTATATAAACTGACTGAATTATTCTCATTTAGCATTCAATTCCTCCAAATCAAAGCCCCACTGCCCATCTTTATTGCTTTAAAATGTTCCCCGGCCTACATTCCAAAAGTAATTTACCAGACTAGATCCAGCTGATGCTTTTATATACTACAAATTCTTCCTAAAATCTCAAAACAACGAAAGATTAAATTGTGTATAAAGTATTATTCTTTTCAGGTCAGCAATTTAGTGTTTTGAGATTGTTCTAATTGATTATTCTTTACATTTAGAACCTCAATGTTGGGCAGAAATTGGCTCGTTAATCCAAAGAAATGAAAACATACTGTAACCACCATCTCCATGTTCTCGATGTTGATTTGAGAGACCTCCGGAGCTGAAACTGAATGTGCTGCTCTGATAAGCTATGATGGAGCCGGGCAGTCAAACTTTGGTTAAATATGTTCCAAGCATTACTTGTTAAAGGTCGAAACCGTGAACTGTTCTCGGGAGGATTCTGTCACTGTTCTACATCAGTATGTTGTTCTAAAATGTTTAATGAGTCCTCCGCCTCAGACAGTTATGTCAGTCCATAACACTACAAAAGTTTAAATCATCCTTTTTTAATTAAGTTAAATGACCAACTTTAAAATCACACACCACAAGGTTTCAAGGTTTTATTTGTCATATGCACAGCAGATACAGCGTATATGTTGGCAATGAAAATCTTATGTCGCGTGCTCCTCCAACAACTCCACAGGTTAGCTTACCAGAAGTTAATCTTCAGAGACAGATTTACTTTTGTAATTAGTGTTAAATAGATACATTTAATGCACTGAGGGTCCTTAATGGTGTAAAACAAGGTTTCATGGATAAGTCTTCAGAAAGCTTGAATCAGTTTTATATGCCGAGAGAATGTTGGCCGCAGCTTGCATATTTGATGTGCATCAGTTTTGTAAAATACACAGACTATCTCCTTGTAAGAAGAAGAATATCTGCACAAAAACTTCACAAGGTGTCAAAATCTAAATTTTGTTCGTACTTATGTTGTTGTAAGGATAACTGAAGGATTTTCTCTTTTGTTGTATTATAATTCTTTTGTGTATATCGATTTTCTTTTTGTAAATAAAAGCTTTTTTTTTTTGCTACGGTGCAAATATGGTGTTATGTATGTGGAAAAACTAAATAAAAAAAACTTCTACATTCCCTTTTTTCCGTATTTTCATTTTCATCAAGTGTTTGAACTTATTTCTCTTTAATGTATTGTTAAAGGTAACAACTGTGATGATCATAAATTTACCATCACCCATTTTTCTGTATTTATTGGAAAGAAAACTAATTTCCACTTTTGGCCAGTAAGGCTAGCTTTCTGATCCTGTTTTCCAATATGGTTGATATGCTAAGCTAACAGGCTGCTTTGGATATATAATATTAACTATCAACAATTACTTTAAATGTCTTAATGGTTGTAATGAGTAAAGGTCCCTTATACAAGTCAGTCATGACAAAACGTGTCAATTATCAAAATACTTTGAGCCTCATTGTATTTACTTAAATACTTTTTTTATTGTATTTTTCTTTTCTTTAATCAAATGTTTACTTTGATAGGGAACAAGCGCATTAAGATTAAAACCAGCAAAAATAAAGTTTTTGCTGGCGTGTTGTGAGGCTAGTCACAGCAGTGCTTTAAGCTAAGCGCCAATGCCAGCAAGCTAAGCTCTTCCAATGACAATGTTAACATGCTAACGGTAGTTAGCGGGTATAATCACCAAGTTTAGCTAACTAACACTAAACACAAACTAGGCTATAGCTCAGTTTAATTTGAATGTCATTCATTTTGCATTGAAATGTTAAGTTTGACCTAAGATATTGAGGTCTATCTTGTATGTATATATATCTCGATGTTTGTGAACATGATGAAGAAGTCTCCGGAGACACCAGCTTGTATATAATAAGGTTTATTACAACAGCATAGTATCATACACCAACACGGGCAATACGAGGTTCCCAGAGCCAATTGTGGAAGTCCCCCCGTAATGTCTTTGTGCATGCAATTTATAGGAGAAAATATGTGTGCGTGTCCAAAGTGTGTGTCCTCACAGGAGGTGGTCAATAACAATGCGTGCCCCACTAAAGTGACATGTGTCCGTTCATAGGGGCCCCCTAATGTATTCCAGATGTTGTTTTTCACTCTCCTATCACCCAACATTTATCTTACCCAACCTATGACCTCAGAGAGTATCTACCTTTATATATGACCAGATTTATTACACCACATATTCCCCCCTTCGAGACTACACAGAGTTTCGAAAACTAAAAGAATAAACCATATATGATTACAATTCTGATTGAGATAACAATTCCTCCAATACATGCTTTCTACAGCACACCTTTGACACTACTATCATTTTATGGAGTGGGGGAGCGAAAAACCCGTCCGGCAGCCATCTTCCCAAGTTACCCTCAAACAATCTAGACAATTCTCCCACGGCCCCTCTGCCTAAGGCGACCACACAAAGTACTCCAGACCAATTAAAAGGAGGAACTCTAATTAATTATAACAATATGTGTAGAATATAACTTAAGCAAATACATATGGAAACCTCACAAACTAAAATCAAAACACTGTCCAAATTCTGGCTGGTCGACCCATCGCACCTTCCAATGGACCTTTCCCTGCCTAGACCCAATTTCCCTAGGCGTTAAAGAAAAAGAAAACATCTGAGGTCCCAATATATCTACTCAATATCAGATAACATCCTTCCTCATACGTTGATAAAAAGAGAATATTATGGACGTTTAAGTATAACTCATACAAATATATGTAAGAAAAAGACACAATAGTGGTTCACACTGCAGCTCCGCAGCAGCAGCGTTGACGACTCTTAGTGTAGGGTCGCTGAGGTGTCGAATCTGAACACTTTGTCACAGCGTCCTTGTTCAGAATCCTTCAGTCCATTGTAATTGTCCATTTTGAGTGTCTGGATCTCTCCAGTGCAATGTCCCCCCTTGTCCTTAACAGGGGCGTGCGTCTCTGCATTAGGGGCCGGTGGGGCCGGGCCCACCGCTAGTGGCCGCTGCGGCGCAGCTCACGACATGATCAATAATTTGATTTCCACTAACAACAAGTAATATATATGTATTTTATTTCGTAACTAACATTATTGCGTGTTTATTACATGATATGACATAATATGACAATGGTAGCGCTGTAACTGTCTGGTACATTCCAAATCGCCTCCTGTACGTGTTGAGTAATGGTCCTGCTTCTCCTAGCAGTCTTCCTCAACGGGCATGGGGCTGGCCCCTCAGCCATTTGGCTTAAGCCAAATTTGGCTTAAGCCAAATGTGGCTCGGCTATGCGAGAGGAAGCGCTGCCAGATCTCTAGCAGCAAGAAGTAGGCAGAAGAAGCCATGTTCAGAACAGTTTATGTTCAATGTTCCATTCATGTTCAGAAAGTTAAATGTTAAAGAACTGTTAATACAGATATTAGAATCTGAATAATAATAATTACATTTCTCTAGTCAGCAACTATATGTGGTTTCTTCAGTCTTCTATATCTGCTGTATTATTATTATTATTATTATTTTCATTTTATTTATTTTTTACTGATTGATTTGTTTTTTTCTTATGAATTTGCTAATTTATTTTTTCATCTTATTTTGTGTTAAAAAATAAAAATAAAGACCTTTGATAACATTGGAATGTTTTTTAGTACTTTTCTTGTGGGAAACCTGATGTGGCCCAGCCTCACCCAGACTCTACCTCTAACGGCCCCCGGGTAAATTGAGTTTGAGACCCCTGATGTAAACAGTCAGGTAAATATTTTGGCTGACAAAGCTTTTAGAAAAAATCAGTTCAGTCTAAATGTGCCATGCCATCAAAGTGAATGAGTATCATGTATCACATCACATTTATATTTGTTTTAGTATTTAAAAAGGAAAGAGGGAAGACTCTCAGATTTGGATAATAATGCAGGTAAAGTAGTTAATAAACACAGTTTGTAATAACAGGCTTATTCAGGTGTCCACCAGGTCAATTTCTAGAAGAGGTTTAGTTCTTATTGATTCAAGGTTATTTTCGACCTAGTTGTTATTCATACTATACACAGGACAAGTGCACAGCAGAATGAAATTACCTTGCATCTGGCTAATGAATGTTATATAAATACATTTTTTTAACCGACAAAAGTAAAAAATAAATGGTTTAAAGTTAATTATATACATATACTGTAAACAACAATGAGTATATTGCATTCAATGAATATAATTGAACATTAATAAGTTTGATGGCAAGTTAGCAACCTAAACTTTATCTTTTGGACCAGGGCCTCCATTTCCTCTCTGAGTGCATCTGACCAGCCGCAGGAGCCCATCAAGATACAGAGGTAAGTTGTGATCTTGCAGTGTTTGGCCTAGAATATTTTTCAGTATGGTGGTATGTAGCCAAAATAAATCCTAAACCGACATTGCACACAGGATATCATATTGCCACAATGGCCGAATGATGAAGCAGGCAGTCTGCATCACTTTCACAGCTTTATTGCAATTTTAGATAATGATATGAGGTTTGTGATACCATCCTGATGCACGCTAAGGAGCGGTTCTCCTTCACTCAGAACATCATCAGCGCAACACTGTTGCATGGAGAGATGTTCCCACAACACAGTGTGAAGTTCCCTGAAGCAGCACTTGAAGCGACAGTGCAGACGTACCCCATATTGAACAAGGCCAAGCTCAAAACCGAACTGTCCCTCATCTATGATAACAGTGAGTTCAATGCTTGCAGTGGTGCAGTGTCTCTGTACCAGTTTTTCATGGGGAACAACCTTCAGAGCACTTTCACAGAGACTGTCAGTCTTCTCAGGATCCTCATCACCACACCCATGACAACAACTGAATCTTAGAGGTGCTTCTCTACTTTGAAGAGGATCAAGACCTTCCTGAGAAACACCGTGACACAGGATCGCCTCAATGCTCTGGCTATGCTCTCCATGGAGAAGAAAGGAGAGAAGAGCAAAATTCTTCTGCAAATAAACTGTAAAAAAAATCATGCACATTTTCTCACCAGTATTGCTAATGCCATTGTTTTTAAGTTGTTGTACATAGTCCTCAGTCTCAAATGCTTAAATTGTTTATGGAGGCATTAAAATGTAAGACTGTTAAATTAACACTGAAAAGTCCTGGGTTTTTTTGGCATTAAGTCAAACTGGGATGTTTGCTTAAATTGATTGCATGTGGCACAGCCCTACCTGGAAAAAAATCCACCAGCCGCCACTGCTGTTTAACATGAATTATTCCCTTAAAGAACTCTCATGAAAATGTATTGGTTCCCACGTTCTCTTTTAACCCAAACCAGATTTTCTGTTCCCGAGTGGATAGTTTATATTTTCAACATGTTGGCGCCCTCTAGGGCTGTAGCGATACACTAATCTCACGATACGATACGATACACGATATTCAGCTCACAATACGATATATATGACGATATTCAGCCAACGATACGATTCGATACGATTCGATATAATTCGATACACTTACATCATTTTCTGAAAGATTTTAAAGGGACAGTGTGATTTTGGTGACATCTTTGGTGAGTGTTCCATTGACTTGGATTGAATTAATTCAACTGAAAACTGAAAGCATCAATTACGCAATATATGGCTCTGACTAGACAGAGAGTCTACAGCTTGCAAATGCTGGACAAAATGAATCAAAATATGTGGTGAGGAAATTAGTTTCATTTATTGAAACAGTGCAAACTGTAGCTTACAAGCCTTTGAAACATAAGTACATAAAGTGCAGTATCACAATGGACAATGGAGAATTAAAAGGTGCAGCAGGTGGCCGCAGCTTCTTGAGTTCCTCAGTTAGCATTACCTTGTCCGGGTGGTGACGTTGTAGGTGGGTTCGTAGGTTAGTGGTATTTCCAGAGTATTTCACGTTTGTGTGACACAGCTTGCAAACCGCAATAGTTTTATCTAAATTGTCACTTTCCTTCTTCTTTTTAAACCCGAAGTGCTCCCACACATCTGCTTTTAAGCGCGGAGGTGCTGGGTTAATGTCAGCCGCCATTCTCCTGAACCGCTTCGCACACACCGCGAGAAGAAGACACACTAGATCTGTGTATCTAGAAATGCTCTACAGCGACACTAGCGGCTGGCTGACGTAATGGGCAGCGAGCAGAGTGCCAGGCGGAACACGGGGGATTTGAATGGGACTTAATGTATCGATACTCGCGGCTGAAATATCGATACTTTCTCGGGAAACAAAATATCGATATATATCGCAGGATCGATTAAATTGCACAGCCCTAGCGCCCTCTTGCCATTTGTATGAAATCCTGTATCTATGATACCTCCCTGTTTGATATGTGTGACTGAATGGTTTCAGTTGTGTGACTACAAATATTTGCTCATAACCTTAGGCAAAGTAGTTATGGTTCTCTTTTGGAAAATACAAAAGAGAAATAGTTTAATACGAAACAGAAGTTCCCTCTCATACTTTTATCATATTCAGGATTTTTAATGTTTCAAAGGTGCACACTTATCCTCTCTGCATGTCTTTGTACTGTGGAATTGCCTGAAAACGGTGTGTGCCTTTTGTTTTGAAGGTTTTGCATGAATGTGCTTCAAGTTAAGGGCATTCGCTTCTGCTTCGGGTCAAAAAAGGAAGAAATTACGGATGTCATCAATAACTACATACAGAATTCCACACGCTGCTCTTCCTCTTTATATTACTATAAGTCCTTCTGATCTTTCCAGTAAAGCCACTACTTTTTCTGAACTTTACCACCTTGAATGACAGTATAAGTATTGGTCAATGCATCCCCTGGTACATGTTCACAGAGTCATGAAAACATAAGAATGTTAGAGACTCTCCCACTGGTCCAGTAAATCTCCTCTCATGATGACACAACCACAGTGCAGTAGTGAGCTGTGTGTAAGCTGAGCGCCCCCTACTGAAATAATTCTGTACTATATTCTATGCTATGGCACACCTTGTTCAGAATCAGAAGTGATTGTTTTCCATGGTAGGTTGTGACACTAAAGTGCTACCATAGGCTCACTAATGTTTCCCGTACATATAGTTTTAAATATACGTGGTTATTAAGGTTTATTTTTTATGAAATTTCTAATGCTACTCAAACAGTACCCTCCAGGTCTGAAGAGTGAAGCAGAAATGGTCTTGTAAGGGTCCTAATAGCTAGCAGGCAGTGAATCACTTATTTCAAAAATAAATTCAATTGTATAGAAGACTATGAGAAAATAGGCTTTTACATAGTTTATTACAATAGTAAACATTTTCCCGATGAGGTTATGATCGCAATTGCTAGCATAAGTCTTCTGCAGTATACATCTGGTGTTGTTTTTGTAAATGATGGTTGTAATTAGACTTAAATGGATGGTAAAGCAAGATATGCTTTAGGGCGTGGCTACATTGTGATTGACAGGCCACTGACATCTTGTTGTCTGGTTGGGGTGTGTTTTTAATCTTATAATTTAAAATGTTAAGATTGTGTTTTCCATTCATCATACTTAAATTGAACATTTTGGTCACTTAATTAAGCATTTTATTGTACTTTGCTTCACTTTTAGTTCCATAAATAGCTAGAATGTTGGACTTACAGTGCCGTTATTTCAAATTCCTTATCTTAACATTAGTACTCACTTATTGTGAGTTATTATTGGTTGCAAAAAGGTTTTAAAGAAACCAAAAAAGAAACTCCTTCGTCAGCATAGCAGCACTGAGTCACTTCTGCATATTATCCACTAGGGGTCAGTGTGTGTTCAGCAATAGCCACAACAGCCGTGTTCTCTGCTTGAATTTTCAAATGGTATTGCATTTTTGCATTGTATTTTTTCTCTGTTACTTATTTACAGATTTGTTATTGTAGTTTTCCTGTTTTTATTTTTGTATTATGTATGTATCTTGTACATATGTTGATATACTATATTCTTATTGTGTTAGTATTCACTTCTATATTTATTATTCTTGTACATCATTGATATACTATTTTTTTTCAAATGTTATTTTGTTAATTCTACGTCTTTACCACTCCATAATGAAGGTGTCTGAAAGTCCCATAGACATTTAAATATATGGGTTGGTTTATTGTTTTAAAGACCATATGTAGTAATGAAGAAGCCTCTGACCTTTAATATTAACTCCACATCTACAGGCCGCCACCTTAAGCTCTTTTTACAAGCATTGTTTTCAATTAGCTTTATTGCGTGAGCAGTGTGAAATTCTATTAAAACACACGGAAACAGATTCCAAACACTGTTAGTGTGCTAAGAATAGAGGATAATGTAAATTTACAAAGCCTAGGCATGATGAATAAGTAATCCTGGTGTGTTGGGTTGTCAGGGTATAATTGTTGCATAAAAAACTGGCAAAACTGTGATTTTCACGTATTAAACATGGACTTTTAACACATTTCTGTGTTACTATTAGTCACAAGCCTAAATTATAACTCCTGATTGGGATTCAAAGCCTGCTTCAGAAAAACTAAAATGAGCTGTAAAATGGGTGTGTTTAAAACTTTTTGTAACAAAAAAGCATCTGTGTTATTGTGTTTATTATGTTTAACAACATTAATAAGAGGACTAACGATCTTTTTTAAGTCTGATGGAATCCTAACATATCTATAAAGATAACATACTGTACAAGTTTGCCTGTGGAGGATTTATTTTTCATGCATATAGCTCATATAACACATAAGAAGCACCAAGAAGTATTTAATGTAATAATAATGATTTATGGCCATGTCTGCATTATGTCACATTCAAAAAATGTGGAAGCTAAGTTTGTGTCAAAACTTGCATATTTTTAACATTTTAGGCTTTAAGAAGGTGAGGAGAAAAAACTAAACATATGTGAAGGACTCGTCGTACATCAGGCAGGGCCTCACCTGACAGGATAACTGAGGCAGGATGTGGAAGGATGACATATGGAGCTTACGGCTACAGTAAAGTATCAGTAATTAGAAACAGGAATGGATTTTGTCAAAGTCTATTGCATCAGTTATTCTCTAAATAATTCTCTCGTTTTCATGTTTATCCGCAGAGAATGAAACTTTCACTTGTGGAAGCAGAGGAAGGGTTAGAAATCTGTTATGCATTCAATTCACTTGTTGATTGCTGCTTCATTTTTTATTGACCTCAGGGAGTGTATCTCCAAATTTTGCTTTATAGGGATATTTGACTAAGAAATAATTTTTTAAGTAAGCTATAATTGGTATAAGAAAATATGTTTGTCTTGCATGCCTAAAGGGTGAACAAAGGGCGTAACAAATTTAGAAAGCTGATGATAAACTAAGGTAGATGGGGGCACATTTAATAGCAGCAAAACTTTATTAAAACAGCCATGCTCATTTTTGCTTGTCTAAAGTGTTTTAAAGGGGACCTATTATGCATATTTTCAGGATCATATTTGTATTTTGTGTCTCTATTGTGATTTGTTTACCAGCTTTAATGTTAAAAAAAAGCTCTTTATTTTCCTCATACTTCCTGTGCTACAGCACCTCTTTTCACTGTCTGTCTGAAACCAGACGGGGCAGACCCATAGAAGCGTGAAGGTTACATAGTGATGTCACTTTGTCACAGAGGTAAACAAATAGTCCAATGGAGACGTTTCAGGCAGGGGGGGAGAGTACGGGAGAGGAACTTTGTGATTTCAGTCTTTGCACACCATTAACATTAAACAAAAACTATTTAACACACTACAGCAAAGGGAAAACCTAAAAAAAGCATAATAGGGCCTCTTTAATTATTGAGATTTTTGGGAAAATGCATATGATTAGGTAATAGTTAGCGTAGTATGGCATACATGAGACTTGGATAACACTGCACAATATGTGTCAGAATTTGTACACTGATGTTTTTGTTTGGCCCAATTTACTTCAAATGTAATATATAAAGTATTTCTCCATCATTTGATTCTTTGTTTAACATGGAATACGTGAAAAAAAAATCTTTAACACGTGGTGAGTCATTTTTGTATAAGAGGTTATTTTGCAGGTGAGGTAATTCTTTTAAGAGCCAACACATCAATCAAACACTTTACTTATTTAATTATCTTCCTGTTAAAAACCCTTTCCAGGAATATGTGGATGTACTGTGTACAAGCTGCTCAACTTACACGTCAATGAACCCGCTGTTTAGTTTGTTTCACCTGTGAGGGACAACAACCTCTTTTTTTTATTAATGTTAAGCACACTCTTAAGAAAGTCTTAGCTTCACCTAACATGAACCTGAGCAGAGGTCTATTAAACCTGAATAACTGAAAACATTTGTTTGGTTGTGAACAGCATTTGACCGACAAGCATTCCTTTTCACATTCCACCTTGTATCAACATCCATATTGTATAAAGCTACAGCTTTATTTTTGCTGTATATTGTTAAAAACAAAAGTGAAACATTCAGCTAGTACATCAAATGGTATTAGATATTTTAGTAGACAGTAGACTTTTAAGACTTTTAAAACCAATTCAATAGCCTACCAAATGTGTCCGTTAAAAACCCCAGGGTTAAAGGTTGTGTCCTTGTAAACACAACTGCTGCCAAAAGGAAATCAATCCTGCCTGACTGAAACATAATATTGCACTTCCTGTTATTGGATATTGAGGGATTTTAAAGGGAGGCCTTGTAGGTGTAGGGATCACACAGGTATGAGGTAAATGCTCATATAAGGAGCTCACTCCTTTCAGCTGCTTTGTTTCCATGCAAAAGTATGTGGTCTGAGTTTCAGGCATAAGATTTATCCTGATCCTTGCCAAGCACACACTTATGTGAACTTCGGGGTTTTTTTCTACCCAGGATAATTCAGTTTTTTTTTCAGGAACCTCCAGACTGTAATACTATTTTTATCCGTTTAATCCTTTTTTTCAGAGACATAAGAAACACTAAAACAGACAAGGAGCAGCAAAGCAACATGTTGCTCACAAATCTGTCTCTCATTATGCAAATGTGGCTTGGGTTTCAGGCAAAGTAGCTTGCCAACACTGACGATGTGTGTGTCCAGAGATAATTTCACGATTTCAGGGGAAAATACTGATGCTAATCATATGCGGGTCAGCTTCAGCCAGGAGAAATAGCTTTAGGGGAATTCCCTACAGGCCAGGCAGTCTAATATGGGACAGATTATGGTGCTTCTTGTTGCCATAAGAGGCACTTGCATGCAACACCTACAGTATAACTATAACATCTAGTTTGGCAGCAACACTGATGAACTTGACTACAGGCAGAGCAGAATAAATATTTTTTTTTCCCTGTGAATGTTTAGCCTATGATACATATAATCGTGTCTTGATTAAAATAATACTGCTAGCACACTTCCAAAACTGTCTATACTACTTGCTTCCATAAAGTGCACATTTTGGAAAATGTGTGTTTAAAAATGGCGGTCGTGCATTCAGTGGTATGAAAGATATTCACTGTTACCTAGCTAGCTACTCTGTTAGCTAGCAAGCGTTATTAGGCCTACAGGATTCATTTGCTAGCTAGCTAACAGTGTTGGTGTTTGTAGTACTAAATCACTTTAAAAAGAGGCCTACTGAACTTTTTGTTCACATCTCTCAGTGTGAACTCAGTATTGTAGGTAGAGAAATAGGCCAGTGGAGACACAGCATTAGGCCTAAACTCTTAAACCCCTGATTTGTTTAGGTTTTATATTCTTGGTACATATTAAAACACCCCAAGAACAATTTTATATGGACAATTTTACAAAAAATCATTTGAATAACCCAGAGGGCTTGTTCAAAGGCACCCATGTTTTTGGTTTTGTATTCTTTACAATTTTCACTTACTTTTAGGTAAGCATTAATATTGGATTTAAATCACAGAATATGTTTTCATATCTGCAACAACTGTATTTTTTACGCAATCCAAAACCATGTTACAGAAAAACCCTGCATCATCCATAAAACACAGCAAACATAGGGATACAGGTGTAATTGATTTGGCCTGGGTTTAGCATATTTCATTCTCATTTCAAATGGATTTTCTGATGTCATTATGTGTGAAGTAATCTCTTTTTTTTTCATCTGGATTTTCCCTCTAAAATGGCAATCTGTCAAATGCTCTGTAACAAAAATAGCAGTCTTTCAGGCCTGTGGGTGAAGGAAGTGCCTACACCCACCACTCCTGAAAGAGAAAATGGGGAAATACTGGTCCCCATGTGGTTTTTATACTTAATGAGGCTATTCAAATCCGAAATCCTGTCTGTGCCTCAGTTTCCCTGCTTTTCTGTGTCAGACTCATGATATCCTTTCTTGTTGCTCTGTGGTTCTTTGTGTGTCACAAACCACCCTGTATTTATGGTAATAAAGACATAGACAATGCTGTCTATACTGCACTTGTGCTTTGATCACTGCCCATAGACCATCATTTATAACACGTATTTCAAAATCACATACAGTAATAACATTAATCTCCTGTTAAGTTATGTGGTGCCCAGAAGACTTTAGGCTACACGGTGGGCTGGCGAGAGGAAATACATGACATTATGTAATCTAAAGCTTTTTTATTTCAAATAAACAATCCCTTTTTCAGTGTTGTCATTCTCTTGTTATCATGTTAAACCCATGTGTAACAGCCATTTTCGACAGGGAAATATGCTAAGAGTTAAATGATTGAAAAAATTGGAATGTCTACCAAATTGTCATGATCCTTGTTTTCTGTCTGTTTCCTGTTTTATTTTGAAATGTTTTCCCTCTGTTGTGTCATGTGTAGTTTTACTTCCTGTCTTTTGGTTTTCCTTCCTTCCTTGATTGATTGATTGTTGTCACCTGTTGCCCTCTCTTTCTGCCTCCCCTCCCCAGCTGTGGCTTGTGTTGTGATTAGTGGTTTGTATTTAGTCCTGCTTCACCTTGTGTTCTCTGTCAGTTCGTTGTCGTCTTTCATGTATCAAGTCAAGCGTTTTTCATGTCTTGGATTTCCCTATTGTCTTCATGTGTTCAAGTCAAATGTTTTTCATGTCCTGGATTTTTCCTAACTTCGTATTTTTGTAAAACAGTTTTTGGAATAAAGCTCACCTTTCGTTTGTACCCATACCTGCCTCCCTTTGTTGCTGCACTTGGGTCCTATTTCCCCAAACCCTGACAGAACGAACTGACCAAAGATGGACCCAGCAGCTGAGCTACATGAGGTGAAATACAGATTACTTTGCCTAAAGAATTGGTCTCGATATGCCTCAAGTAAAGGGGAGAGGCAGTGTATCTTGGCCATGGCGCACCAAGAAGTGACGTCAAGGCCCTGGTTAAGGGGCTCATTTTCGGATTGGGAAAAAGACTTTATAGGTGATTATGAGAACATACCTGATTCCCGGCCTGCTAGCTCCAGGCATGCTAGCCCTCGGGCCTTTCCCAACAAAGCTCCTCTGGTGGACCCCTTTTTGGGATCCCGCCTGGCCTTTGGTGGCCCGCGGAGCGTTCAACGGGCTCAAAAGGGATGCAAGGCCAGGCTTGCAGCTAAGCCTCCACTAGCCAAGCCCCCTGCAGCCAAGCCCCCTGCAGCCAAGCCCCCTGCAGCCAAGCCCCCTGCAGCCAAGCCCCCTGCAGCCACGCTTCCGGCTCAAGTTTTGCAGTTCCGGCCCTAGCAGCCATGTTTCCAGGCCAAGCCCTGGCCGCTATGCTCCCAGCTGCAGTCCGGCCCACTCCAGCTACTCCTGTTCTGTCGGCGGCCCGGCCGACTCAAGCCCCTGCTGTCCTGTCGGCGGCCCGGCCGACTCCAGCCCCGCCTTTCCTGTCGGCGGCCCGGCCGACTCCAGCCCCTGCTGTCCTGTCGGCGGCCCGGACGACTCCAGCCCCTGCTGTCCTGTCGGCGGCCCGGACGACTCCAGCCCCTGCTGTCCTGTCGGCGGCCTAGCCTGTCCTGTCGACTCCGGCCTCTCCGGCCGTGCCGACACCGGCCGCGCCTTTCCTCTTGGCTCCGGTCTCGCCTGTCCGGTCAACTCTGGCCTCGACTCCATCCTTGCCTGTCCAGTTGAATCCGGCCTTGACTCTGGCCTCAGCCCCAGCCTCGACTCTAGCCTTGCATGTCCAGTCGACCTCACCCTCGCCTGTCCAGTCAACCCAAGCTTCTCCTATCCAGTCGACTCCAGCATCGTCTCTATCCTCACCTGTCGAGTCGACTCCAGCCTCGCCTCCAGCCTCGCCTGTCCAGTCGACCCCAGCGTCGCCTGTCCAGTTGGGGGTCCCACTGACACCTGTTCCGTCAGGGGTCCCGCCGACATCTGTTCTTGTTCTGTTGGGGGACCCGCCGTCACCTGTTCCGATGGGGGTCCCACCAACACCTGCTCCTGCTGCGTTGGGGGTCCCGCCGTCACCTGTTCTGCCGGGGGCCCCGCCAACTCCTCATCCCGTCAAGTCGCTGGTCCCTCCGACACCTGTTCCGTTGGTGGTCCCACCGATCCATGTCCCTGTCCAGTCGGGGGCCCGGCCGAACCGTGTCCCTGTCCAGTCGGGGGCCCGGCTGACCCATGTCCCTGTCCTGTCGGGGGTCCCGCCGACTCAAGTTCATGCCCCGTTAACTCAAGCTCATGTCCCGCCGACTGTAGTTCATGTCCCGTTGGTGGTCCAGCCGATGCCAATACTACCGGGGGTCCCGCCGAAGCCTTCGCCTGTCCCGTCCGGGGTCCCGCCGACTCACGCTTATGTCTATTCAGGGGTCCCGCCGACTCTAGTTCATGTCCCGTCGACTCAAGCTCATGTCCCGCCAACACCTGCACCTGCTCCGTTGGGGGTCCTGCCGTCACCTGTTCCGATGGGGGTTCCGCCAATCCATGTCCCTGTCCAGTCGGGGGCTCCGCCAACTGAAGTTCATGTCCCGTCGGGGGTCCCGCCGACTGGTGCTCCTGTCTCCTCGGTGGCCCTGCCGCCTCCTGCTCCAGGCACTCCTTACTTTCCTCCAGAGGCGTCTCGCCGTCCTACAGCCCGTCGTCCAGAGGCGTCTCGCCGTCCTACAGCCCGTCGTCCAGAGGCGTCTCGCCGTCCTACAGCCCGTCGTCCAGAGGCGTCTCGCCGTCCTACAGCCCGTCGTCCAGAGGCATCTCGCCGTCCTACAGCCCGTCGTCCAGAGGCGTCTCGCCGTCCTACAGCCCGTCGTCCAGAGGCGTCTCGCCGTCCTCCAGCCTGTCGCCGTCCTACAGCCCGTCGTCCAGAGGCGTCTCGCCGTCCTCCAGCCTGTCCTACAGCCCGTCGTCCAGAGGCGTCTCGCCGTCCTCCAGCCTGTCCTACAGCCCGTCGTCCAGAGGCGTCTCGCCGTCCTCCAGCCTGTCCTACAGCCCGTCGTCCAGAGGCGTCTCGCCGTCCTCCAGCCCGTCATACAGCCCGTCGTCCTCCGGAAGTTTCTCGCTGCCCTCCGGAGCTACTCCGCCGTCTTCCAGGCTGTCCTCCGGAACTGTCTCGCTGCCCTCCGGAGCTGTTCCACTGTCTTCCAGGCCGTCCTCCGGAAGTTTCTCGCTGCCCTCCGGCGCTATTCCGCCGCCTTTCAGGCCGCCCTCCGGAGCTGTTTCGCCGCCTTCCAGGCCGCCCTCCGGAACTGTCTCGCTGCCTTGCAGGCCGCCCTCCGGAGCTGTCTTGCCACCTTCCAAGCCGTCCTCCGGAACTGTCTCGCCGCCCTCCGGAGCTATTCCACTATCCTCCAGGTTGTCCTCCGGAGTTCCCTCGCCGTGGCCTCCGCCCATGTCTCCGGCTTCCGGAGTTCCCTTACCACAAGCCCTTTCCATGCTCTGTCTCATGCTCTGCCTTGCCTGTGGGCCGTTCACCTGAGACACCCTCCTTGTCCTCTGCCTTGCCTCCAGGTCGTCCTCCAGAGTTCCCTCGCCATGGTCTACGCCCTTGCCTCCGCCCCTGTCTCTGCCCATGTCTCCGGCCTCCGGAGTTCCCTCGCCGTGGCCTCCGCCCATGTCTCCGGCCTCCGGAGTTCCCTTGCCACAAGGCCTGTCCGTGCTTTGTCTCATCCTCTGCCTTGCCCCCGGGTCGTCTGGCCGAGACACCCTTCTCATCCTCTGCCTTGCCCCCGGGTCGTCCGCCCGAATCCCGCCTCCGGACCCCCTCCACCCACCCTGCTGAACTTTTGTGACTTTGTTTTGGGGTGTCTGGAATCAGCCCCTTGAGAGGGGGGGTTCTGCCATGATCCTTGTTTTCTGTCTGTTTCCTGTTTTATTTTGAAATGTTTTCCCTCTGTTGTGTCATGTGTAGTTTTACTTCCTGTCTTTTGGTTTTCCTTCCTTCCTTGATTGATTGATTGTTGACACCTGTTGCCCTAGTGTTTCTGCCTCCCCTCTCCAGCTGTGGCTTGTGTTGTGATTAGTGTCTTTGTATTTAGTCCTGCTTCACCTTGTGTTCTGTCAGCTCGTTGTCGTCTTTCATGTATCAAGTCAAGTGTTTTTCATGTCTTGGATTTCCCTATTGTCTTCATGTGTTCAAGTCAAGGGTTTTTCATGCCCTGGATTTATCGTCTTCATGTGTTCAAGTCAAGGGTTTTTCATGCCCTGGATTTATCGTCTTCATGTGTTCAAGTCAAGGGTTTTCATGCCCTGGATTTATCGTCTTCATGTGTTCAAGTCAAGTGTTTTTCATGTCCTGGATTTTTCCTAACTTCGTATTTTTGTAAAACAGTTTTTGGAATAAAGCTTGCCTTTCGTTTGTACCCATACCTGCCTCCCTTTGTTGCTGCACTTGGGTCCTATTTCCCCAAACCCTGACACAAATATGAAGTCGCCGCAAGTTAACTTAGTCTAGCATAGTGTAAACACAGAAACATTGCCAATAGCTAGCCTGTCTTTGTTAAAAGAATCAAATGAATCTACTAGCACCTGTAAAGCTCACTAATAAAGGAATAGTTCAGGCTGAAATAAAAGAAAAGGTTTCCCTATTGCCTGTGGTCTTATTTCATGTTGTTGATGTTTAATGGTTTGAGTTGCTTTAAGACAGAGGGTGTCCAAACTACGGCCCGGGGGCCAAGTGCCGCCCAGGCCATTTTGAATCGGCCCTCAGCAAATTCTAAAAGTATGATGGAATATGGCCCACAAATTAAACTCTTGCTTGTCTTATATTGTACTTCTCAAATATATGAGACAGTATTCATGTGTTAATGAGCCCAATTTTCAAATAATTTCGGTCAACAAATCTTAGTTGATTAAAAAAAAATAAGCTTGAAATTGAGCCTTCATATTTACTGTTATTATAAGCAATCTGAGGCTTCTGTTTTAAGAAATGAGCTGCCAACAAAAATAAATGAAACCCTAAAGACAGACGGGATATAGGCTGTTTTTTCCTTAAACCATTTGAAAGTATCGCGCATTATTCACCTGCATTTGATTTGTTTTGCTAGCTTATAACTTATAAGGCAATATTCACCTGTGTAAGTGGCCCAGATCTCCGTATATTTTTCTGTATGTGGCCCTCGGTGAAAAAAGTTTGGAGACCCCTGCTTTAAGATATAATCAGCCATAGAAATCTCTGCCTTCTCTTGCATAGTGGAACTAGATGGCCCTTGGGGTAAAAAATGCAAATAATCTAACGGCGATGTTTTTTTTTCAAAAAATAATTACCTGCTATTTAAGATTATCTACAGACTTAGTTGTAGGCCTAAGCTGTTTCATATTGAAACAATTTCCTTTCGTTCATATAACTCATGGAGAGAGGCTCTCCTGTCTTTTGAGCTCAACTTAGTTAGCCAATGCTAAGGCTTAGCCAATTAGAAGCCATTGATGTTAACATCTGGCGGTAGATACACAGTGATACGTAGATAGAGAACTACTCTGAAAGAAGTCTGTTGCTTATTTTGTATAACAGAGTCATGATTTCTGCAAAGAGACCATGCAGATGAGTTTTCCAAGTGTATTTATTTGTTCCCCCTTCTTTATGACATGCAGGGCTAATCAGCTCCTAGCTCCTAGCTTACAGATATGAGATCCTGGTGGTATCTTATGCACAATATGAGCAGCCACAATTAGGCACAATCATACAATTTTACAAAAACATATTCTGAGAGAGGTGCTTTTGCACAGCGGCACAACAACAGCATCAACACAGTAATGCAAAATAACAGTTCCAATTGAAGCAGCTGCATGCTAATACTCGGCTGTTTCGTACGTTTGACCTCCCCTGTTGCAGTCAGCCAACTGGAGCTAGAGTTTAGAAGAAGGAAAGGGGTTCAAAACCAGTTAGGTCAGGATTTTCCAGAAGAATCTGAGCAGTAAACAAGGCGTCTGTGAGGAGCTACTAGAAATCCTACAACAACCATTTGAATTAGTTTCAGGATAAGCATCTACTGCCAAACATTGTCATGTCTGGAATTTGCTGATGAACAGTTCTCCCAGTCACCTTTTCCCACTCCCTCATTCTCTATGTCCTTTAAAATGTGTCTTTCCCCTCCACCCTCTGTTTCTGCTCTTCTTCCCTAGTCCAAACATCTACCACCTCGGTCTCCTCACTTCCTTCCACCTTTTCTCTCAAACATTCTTCTCTTCCTTCCACATTTTGCTTTTTAACAAAAATCACTTTTAAATTTCTTTCACTTTTCACTTGGATACTAAAAAATACAATATGTGGTTAGACTATTTTCTGACCAGAAAGTCAGATTCCTACAGCATACCAGCACAGCTTAACATTCTCTTGGGTTTGGTTGGCCCCACTTCCTCTCCCTTCCTCTCCCCAACCCCTCTCCTACATTTTCCTCCTTGCTGCTCCCGCTCTACAGTTTCATCTGTTCTTTGATTGCCAGAACTGTATTCTTTTCATGGTGCGAATAAACATCATAAATGGAAATATAATTGATTGTGTCTGAGTCTGTAAAGCACTGTGGGAAAAGTATTAGTTAATATTATTAATATGGTAAATAGTGTAATTCATAGTATGCTGAGAAGGTGTGTATGCTCATCAATGATATGTGGGGTTAATGTTGGTGCTTAGAACGAGGATATGGCATGTTTAGTCGATGACTAAAGTATTGTCATGCAAGCAGCTATGTAATCCTTCACTTATTAAAGGTTTACACAATTCATCCTTAGGCATTTGTGCCAGATGCCATGGAATAATATCCAATATCACAAATATCAAAAATGTCAACCTCATTGTAGTGTAAGAGGTAAATTCAGCCAATCACTAAAGTAATTTGGATAAAGCCTCCTTGCAATATGAGTTCATCCACCAAAAGTCAAATAAATTCATCAAAGTTGTGAAAACAAAGTCAGAGGAAAAGCGTTAGCAAAAGCAGCAGGCTTTATCCTTTGGATACAATCCATCAAATAGTTAATTTTAATATTCCCTACTTGATCTAAGTGGTGGACCTACAGACTCTGCGATCCCTGTGGACTATCGCTAATGTAGCTAAAAAGATGCTATGCTATTAACAGTCTCATAGGCACTGCAGTATATGCTGCGTGTGTTATTTATCAGAAAAAGAATCAGAGCACTTTTTATATTCCAAGTGATATTGTGTTGCATTATTTAAGAATGAAATAAATAGCTAAATGTAAAAGAAATGTATAAAAATATTTATTTAAACATAAGATGTTTTAAAAGAAGAATACAATGTCAAATAAAAGATACAATTACATAGATTAACATTAATAAAAAATTAAATGTAAAGTCAAATATGCACAGCATACTACAATTTATAACATACTGTATATTTAAACTATGACTCAGCATGTGTAGCATATTATCCATGGATGATGAATTGACATACTCTTTTTGTGAATAATTGTACCATTACATCTAGAAAAGAGTTGGATATAGATCACACCCCATGTTTGATAGTGCTATTCAGTACTGTACTTAGTGTGAGAGCAAATGGTTGTTACAGTAATAGGCTTAGAGCGCCTAAGCCACTGTTAAGGACAGGACAATGGGATTATACTTTTTGAAAAATCTGTTTTTTCTCTCACTTTTCTTGCTTGTCTGAGTCTCTCTTGCTCTCCCATGCGCTCAGGCTGCTGCCTGCTAGCCTACTGTAGACAATACACTTACATAAGCAATCCTTGCTTGTAATCCCAGCCTGTAGTAGCCCCTCCCAACTCTCCTCTCTGTCTCACCCCTCTCTCCCCCCTCCTGATGCTGCTGCTGGTGGTTGGGAGACTCCCTTATGTCCAGATTACTACGGAGGAGGCTACATGGCCTCTTAATCTTAATCTCACACAGTTACATGCATTCTCAGTATCAAGGCTGAATCACAGGGCTTCATTCTCAACTGCTAATGCAATTTATGTGTGATGAAGTGTTTGTACACCTGTACAGTCATATTACTGGGATTCTCTGTTAAAATTATGACAGCGGCCCACATTATCATGCAATGTGTTTTACACATATTAAAATATCAAATAAATCAAGGATGTAACAGGATATGTACAGATGCTCATTTCAAGGTGACTTGTTTTGAAAATCTTTCTGCTCCCATAATTAATTTCAACACTGCACTGTAACCTTACTCTTATTCTGTCTGTCTTATTAAATTTTTTGTTTCTTATTCCTGTTTTAATTTTCACTTCTCTTGGCTTAAAAATGACTGTGTGAAATTGCAGTTGCATTAACTTCTGTGGTGTTGCTTAAATCTCAATATATTTAGATTTTTGTTTTACATTTTTTTTGTTTTACAGCCCTTAGAATTGCCTTTTTGCTAAAATGTACATTACATCATTATCTTTTAAAAATATTTATAAATAACCTTTTTCGTTTTGACGCGTGCAGTTTTTGACTTTGAACTGGATAAGTGAATGCAACAGTAAATGGTGAAATGAATGAATTAATGCAAATATATACTGTATATATATGTTGAAATGATTAATCATCATTTTGATTAATGAATAACCTACAATATACACTCACCGGCCACTTTATCAGTCAAACTTTGCTAGTAATGAGTTTCTTTGTGGCATATAACAAGGTGCTGGAAACATTCCTCAGAGATTTTGGTCCATATTGAGATGATAACATCACGCAGTTGCGGCAGATTTGTCGGCTGCACATCCATCATGCGATTCCCTCATTCCACCACACCCCAAAGGTGCTCTATAAGATTGACAGCTGGTTACTGTGGAGCCATTTAAATACAGTGAACTCATTGTCATGTTCAAGAAACCAGTTGGACATCATTTGAGCTTTGTGACATGGCGCATTATCCTGCTGGAAGTAGCCATCAGAAGATGGGTACACTGTGGTTATAAAGAGATGGACATAATCAGTAACTATACTGAGGTAGGCTGTGGCGTTTAAACAATACTCATTGGGTACTAAGGGGCCTAAAGTATGCCAAGAAAATATCCCCCACACCATTACACCACCACCAACAGCCTGAACCGTTGATGAAAGGCAGGATGGATCCATGCTTTCAAGGTTGTTTACGTCAAATTCTGATCCTAACGAATGTCTGACTCATCAGACCCAAAACATTTTCCAAATCTTTTATTGTCCAATTTTGGTGAGCCCATGCCAATTGTAGCCTCAGTTACCTGTTCTTAGTTGACAGGAGTGGCACCCGGTGTGGTCTTCTGCTGCTGTAGCCCATCTGCTTTAAGGTTTGACATGTCATGCATTCAGACATGGTCTTCTGAACACCTTGCTTGTAAACTAGTGGTTATTGGAGTTACTGTTGCCTTTTTTCTATCATCTTTAACCAGTCCGTCCATTGTCCTCTGACCCATGGCATCAACAAGGCTTTTTTTGTTCAGAGAACTGCCGCTCACTAGATATGTTTCATTTTTTTGACCATTCTCTGTAAACCCTAGATATGGTTATGCATTAAAAGGCCAGTAGATCAGCTGTTTCTGAAACATTCAGAACGGCCCGTCTGGCACCAACAACCATGCCACGTTCAAAGTTACTTAAATCACCTTTCTTCCCCATTCTGATGCCCTGTTCAGGTCGTCTTGACAATGTCTGCATGCTTAAATGCATCGAGTTGCTGTCATGTGATTGACTGATTAGATATTTACGTTAACGAGCAGTTAAACAACAGTACCTAATAAAGAGGCCAGTGTGTGTATGATTCGTGCAGAGCGCGCTCCCGCGACAAACTTCAACAACTGTGCGCGTTCTGGTGGCTGGTACTTAACGCCTGGCGTCTCGTCTCTGCTCCAGGAGCGAATGTGTACACCGAGCTAACGAATGAAAGACGATAAAGAGGGACCCTGGGTCTATCACCTCGCCATACAGTCAACTATTTATCTGCAGTGAACTGAAGGATATTTCGTCCGAGGTAAGCGGGTGTGCCGTGGTGAGGGAAACATCGGGTTTTCGAGAGTAGTATCTGTTGGGGGAAAACAACAGCCCTGCTGTAGCAGACGTTAGCTTCCTTCATTAGCGCGCTGCTAGTGTTGGCTAGCTGAGCTTGGTAAAAGGATGGCTAGCCGTGTCGCTAGCTTGTTTTTGTCGTGACGTTAAAAACGTACACATGACCGTTATATGCAGTGAAATAGTTTGCCTGGCGAGCAAACGTGGTTGTCAACACACTCAGAGCTGTGCAGGAAAAACGCTAAGGTATCTCTTTCATAGCTTGTCCACATACCTGCTAAGCTAACAAGTCACCGATTCAGCTAGCTTGTATGCTATGGGGTACTGCTTTACGGCAAGACAAGGCCTTGTATGTATGTAACAGTTGATGCCAGCTAGGCTACGCCGTTGTCTGCCTTGTCAGGCAAGGCCTTTTTGGTTTCAAAGCAGGTTAGTTGAGGTCAACAGAAACTCAACATGGCTTTGTTTTGTGTAGCAACGTTACTGGCATAACCTGGTTAAGAGACTGCTGTAGAGGAAGTGATGACTAGTGTTTACTCTCAGTAACGACTGCGGCTGCTGTCAGAGATCCACCGTGACTGTGTGTGTGACCTGTCCCTAAGGGGAGGACGAGTGAATGTCAGCTTTTAGTTGATCTTGTTCCTTAGCTTTATCTGCTTTTAAACATGTTCCCACTGTGTGCAAGTGCAGCAGGTCTCATTTGTGTTGGTAACGTGGACACCTGTAGATGTGTTATGAAATATGCTGGCTAAACTGTATCTCAGTATGACCCTATATTTAACTTACTCAAGTAAGGGAGTCTTATCAATGATCCCTTTTGTTTGTTGTCATTTTGGCTAACGCGGTCTCTAGAGAGGTTGAGGTGGGATGGATAAATGCTGGAAAGTATGTTTTCAACATAGGGAATAAAGAGTGAAAAGTCATTGTCAACGCTATCAAAAGTTGTACACAGGTTAAATGCAAGTACTCTTTCAGAAAGATGTTTGCATGTCATTGCAACACTTTTAAAGAGTCAAAGTAGTCATATGACATGCTGGTGAGAGTGTTAAATTATTTGAATACCCTAAAGTGATACCCAGGTAGGCTTCTCAGCAAGTACAACAATTTAAGTTTAGTTTCAGTGTATTTTTGTCAACTTGTACAACTTGCATACGCATAAAACATGATAATCATAACTTTTGAAATAGTGAGAATCCTAACCTAAACCGACTGAAAAGGGTTCGACTGTAGCCTTAGCTACAATAGTGTGACTCCATCATATTAATGACAACTACTCAATACTTAGTTCAAAGCACATTATACACAAGCAGCTGCTGGTAAACTTAGCTAACCAATTTCCTGTGGAAGACATTACTTCAATTTGAGTTGTTGAATCATTACATATATAGTTAAGCTTTAAAAGAAGAAGCTTGATGTCATTCCTTTATTGATGGTCACATTGAAACTATTAATAGCAAAAACAAGGGGTTTTATTTACATTCATTTCATGTTTACTTTTTGCACAGCTTGTTGAAATGCTGTAGTGCTTTTAAATGTATCTATTTTAAAAAGGCGCACATACATAGTACTGTTTTATGGGGATTGGAAGATTGTCAGCCAATACAAAACAAAGATATACCTATTATTGAAAGAAATGATGTGTGTGATGTTAATTTTTGTATTTTTAAAGATGTGCACATTAAGCCTGGGTTTGACTCTCAACAGTGAGGATTAGCATCCATCAGTCTGCTCAGCAGCAGGGTGTCCCGTCCTTTGATGATTTACACCAAATATAGATTCAGTTTTCATCCATTTAAGCTCAAGGCTGGCCTGGGAGCTGGATGGCATTGATCTGGAGAGAGATGGTCCCATTTTGTTTCGAAACATTGGAATTACAACACATCTGTCCATACTTTGTAATTATTTTTATATCCATCTGGTGCTGCAAGGTGGTTCATTTAAATTTCTTTCATTAATCCCAGTCGCCCTAATTGACATTAATAACTTTAAAACACTGCTTTATAGTTTTGTATAGGCTAGTGCTTTTAAAACACACTACACCAATTTTGTGATTTTATTTTTTTGTTGCTACATTGAAACTGCAATTAAGAGTGTCCAGGATCCGGATGAGATGGAATTGTGAGAATAAATTCAGGTAATAGCCTTACCTTATCATATGTATTATGACCTGTTGGGCATCTGCTCGGGGTAAAGTGGATGTGAATCACACATTTTGCTATTGTGGTCTTGATATGAGGTGTAATGATTTAAAAAGACCTGCATACTATCCCGAGGAAGAAAATAATAGATCCTTGTTTTTTGCTGAGTGTGCTCGTATTGTGTGTTGGATGTCTTTTATGCAGCAGGCGAGATGAACTTGTTTTGACCCGAGGGTTTTCCTTAGCATTTAGAGAGGCTTAGTCGTTTGGTAATGTAGCCACCTAGGAGGTTTTCATATGTGGATGATGTTGACAGATGCCAAGATGACAGGGATTTATGTCATGATAGGAAAGACACATCCTAATGAAATACCTATACTATTTACTGTAAATGAAGCGCTATGAATCACAAGTTCAGAACCCTGTGATCAATGAGACAATATCATATGCACATATAAGATAGGAACATCTTGATTTATCCCCATAGGGAAATTCAGGTGTCATAGCAGCAACATCAATAAGGATATGGCAGGTAAAAGTACACACATTGATAATAAGAAACGTAACAGTATAAATTAAAATAACATCAGAATAAAGCTAAAACATGTAACATGTATTCATATGTGAATAATTATGTATATTATATGACATAAATACTTGCACATTTATATATATAAATGTGCAAGTATTTATGTCCATTATCTTATGTAGGTACATATGATGCATTTACCCCTCAATTAAACTAATATCAACTCGAATAAGCAACTTAAATATGACTTGACAGTTATTTCCCTGCTCTTTCAGACTTTCTATTCTTTTTTTAACAAAAATAAACACCTGTTGTTATGGGAATATCTGGACACATTAAAGGTCAGCCTGGACTGTTGTTGCTAACTTCCGACCCCAGCCCCTTCACTTTTATCAGCTGGTGGCTAGAAAGAGAAGAGAGTGCAGATTGAGTTGTGAAGAGTCGTAGCTATTATTAAAAGAAGAATAAACAGTAAACACTGCACTGCGACACACAGCTAACACATCTGCTATTTGCTGTTATACACACGTTTCTCTCTCAATCACACTTGGCAATTTTATACGACTTGCACTGTTTATTAACAGTGATAGGGACCAGATTGAGAAACTGGTAACACCCTATGTAAAATGTTATAAACAAAAGGCTTGCTTTTTTATTTGTTTAATTGGAAGGTAAAGTGCCACAAACTCAGGAACAGTTTTGGGGTTGGAACCTTTTCAAATACCGTGGTTTGATGCTTCAGGGTTGCCATTTTTAAAAAAAGAATACAATCATCAGAATCCACATCAGGATAAATCATTCAAGCTACAGAATTCAATAAAAATACAAATGTCACTGTTGAATTGCAAAACTGCTCACCTCTAGCAACGTATGCCAATATGAAAATCTTACCCAAGATTTTGCACATTTCTGTTTCACACTAACTGTTTTTAAATCTGCACAGCTCTCCAATTGAATACAGTATCTCATATTTGACTGCACTCAGTCTCTCACTTCATTTTATTTTGTGTAAATATTGTCTTTGTTTTTATTTGTTACAATAGTTTTTATAATAGTACTCATTTTATTTTAATTTTTTAAGCAACCAGTGCCTTTTTAATATAGTGCAGTTCAGAGACGGGGAGACAGAGGGGAAGACGCGCGGCAAAGGGACTCAGGCCGGATTCGAACCTCGGTCCACCGCATGGCGATCAAACCCCAGTATATGGCCGCCTGCTCTACCCACTGAGCTATACGATGGCCTCGTATGAGTGTAACTAATTGGTGATAAAACAGATTCTGAATGTTATTAGATCACCTCGTCTGTATTCGCATACATTTGTTAGCCTGTTGTCAAATTAATTAATATTCACAGATCCTACGCTGTGTAGGTTCACAATAGAGCAGCATTACACAGGTCAGCACTGTGCTGAATTGTGACCCTTTCTCACATGGTTTTGTTGGTATGTGGCCTTTCTGTGAACCATAAAGGTTAGAAACAGTTTTCCAGGCTGTGTTTAAGTATTTCCCTCTGTGTGTTTGGTGGCTGATTTCATTTACAGAGGGAGTTTTGCAAAGGGTAATGGTGTAATCACTAAGCATGCAGACAGTTGAGGATGCAGTGGAACTAACTGCACACTGAACGAAACCAGGGGGGTAATAGTACCTTTGTGCCCTTTTATCGCTCTGCCATAGAGAAGAAATTAAGGCTTGGTTATGTGATGAATAGCTAGCTGATTAACTTGGTGTATGCTTCAAAGCCGTGTTCATTTAAAGAGAATAGGAAAAAAGCCAAAGACATCACTGGCTAATTACTTTCTGTGCGCTGTGAGCATGGGACCTGAGCACAGGGCATCGCCATTCTGACCTGAGAAGGTATCATGATTTTAATTCTTCAGCATGTCAGGTTTTTTATTGTGATTGCATTAAATACAAAAGTGTGTACATTACCAGTGTCCCATTGCATAACAGAGGGGATTGTCTTCACAGGTTGTGTTTTATGTTAGATCTTAAGCCTTTTTATGATATCAAGGGGTTGTCACAATATTGAAATAGGTCTATATGTAACATGTTGTTTTGTTGACTAAATGTATAGAGATTGGCTAATCAGACACTAGAAGATATACCTGCATACCTCTGTGGGTAAGGATTTTGATAATGTCTTTAATACAAATTAGCATTGGCTGCCATTGATATGGAAAAGAGGCATAAGTTAGAGTGCTAACAAATCCAAAGTGCTTTGATTTTTGATGTAGGGTGGAACAAAAGTATTCGTAGAAGTGGAGTTCACCCACAAACAAACAAGGATTAGAAAGGGAGATCATGTAATCCAGTATATCTCGAAATGTAGGCTGTAGGTTTATTTTTATTGTATTGATGATTTAAGCAGCCGAGTTTAATCCCCATCCAAACCATAGAAGAGCTCCAACTGTGAGTCATGTAACATGGTCTGTGGGAAAGATGAATGAGATGTTCAGTTCCAGAAACAGGGGTGCCCTGGGGCCACTTCACAACTCTATTGGTGCTCTCAGGCGAAACTGAATCTATAAAGGAGGTGAGGTGGGGGGGAGGCACATGTAATGTGCGTGCATGTGTCTATGACCTAGCAGACATTTGGTTTTCGGCAGCACATGTCCACTGAATAATGCTCATCTCTACCTCATAAGTGACAGCTGTTCCTGCCAGCCTGATGGTGTGTGACTGTGTGTATGTGTGAGAGAGAGAGAGGGAGTAACAGAGAGGGACTCATTGGCTCTGTAATATTGAGGTAATTCTAGATCTGTTACTAATGCCAAAGGGAGTCCCTGCTTGCTTAACCGCTCACCGTATTTCTCTCACGCATGATGCAAGTCTTTGTCTGCTTGTTTAAACACAAACCGTGTTGTGTTTGTGGATCTGAATTTTGCCCCTGCCCCTGATATCCCAAGCTCTGTGTGGCTTCTCCATGGTAACAAGCTGCTAAGCTTCACTGTTACTCAGTGGAAAACACACTGTGGAAAACTTGTGTCTGCCAAGGCGAAAAAGAAGGTACAATATTACCCTCTAACTAAAGGATATGCTGAGTTTCATTCAGGAATGCTTTTGGAGACAGGGCTGGTCTGTGCTGCTCATGCTGCTCACGCCTAACAAAATGTCCTTAGTTTGAATACATGGTGTGGTGTTCTCTGACTAGTTCACAAAGTCTCGGATCCAAAACAAGAATGAGTTTTAATGATCTTTTTTGCCTTTGCTTAAAACAAGAACACTTTCTAAACAAACTGCAGGACCCATTGAAAATGCATTGCAACTACACCTAAGCTTAAGAAAGCTTGAAGCCAAGAAAGGCTGGGTAACACTTTCCACTTCCCGATGTCTTCTGTTGTCTTGAGTGGTTTCCTCTGTAACCACATCTAGCTCTGAACAGACAGAGGGACTACCTCTCATTAAAAGTGAATTGGCTGTGAAATGCAAAACGTCCATTGTCTCTTTCACACGCGCAGTAACCAGTAATATTCACTATCTAGTTGTTAAACAAATGGTAGACATCATGCGTTGTTGTGTTTATTTCACATCCAAATGTGACCTCTTAGACATGGAGTTATCAAAGGTGGTGGTTCAATACTCTATCAGGTCAAAGATTTTAAATGGACTTCACATTGTCCTCCCCCCATTGACCTATAACCCAGGGGTCATTCTGTATGTTAATGCTACATTCACCTCAGTCAGCTGCAAGATGTACTCATGATGAACCAATGAAATCTCAAGTGGGATAATTAGATCTCCCAAAGTGGTGTTAAATGGATTATTTTTGTACAATTACACAGACTACAGTAAATAAAATGTTTCTCTTATCAAATTAGTACAAGCTGGACCTCTTTTGGGAGAAACAGCAGCAGTCATTTCATCTGGAAATGTGGGCTCGACATTTCCAGCATCAGTGCCAAGGCACGCTCTAGAACTCACACATCATGTTTTCTCTTTCTTCTGTATTTTCAGATCAGTAATGCTTTATTGGCATGACAAATATCAAGCTTGAAATGTAAATAATCTCTACCCTGCTCCTACTCTTTGTGTGTGTGTGTGTGTGTGTGTGTGTGTGTGTGTGTGTGTGTGTGTGTTGTCTGCTGCTTGGTCCAGATGGCTCATTGTTGTATCTGCTGCCCTGCCCCTTTAATAACACACTTTTGGCATTGGCTAGTGTCACTAGTGCTGTTTTATAGCTCAGTGTGTGTGTCACAGTGGGTTCTCTTTGTGCCTATATTAGTTTCTGCTGCTGGATTTCTGACTGCTTTATGTTTTATATTGTGTGGGGATAATGTGAACAGATGTAGTGTAACGATGGGGAACAGAATGCATGGGAGGGGGAGCAGCAGCGTGTCTCCTACCTTCTTTGAAGCAGCACACGCCTAAAGAAGCTTTTAATCTAAACTAAAGAGAGATATCTTTTAAAAAAATAAGGATAATTTAGAACTGTATAGATGAAAAGGTCAATGACTCTAAGTAATATTTGACTAGTTTGACACATTTGCAATATTCACATTTTCTCACAGAACATAAACATTACAATATAAGTTTTCCCCAATATCATGTAGCCATTGTAGTTCATATAATCCAAGGGTTGCAAGATTAATCATAAATAATCTTTTATTTTAGGCATGCATGATGTTATATCTGAAGGATGCCGGTGTTGCACCATAAGAAGAGATGGTCGTATAGAATCACGTTCATAATTTGTCCTTCAAATCCAATTTTTAGGCCAACTCTTCCTGAACCTAGCAATTCGCTCAGAGCTATATGTTTCATCCCAGGTTTGAAAATGAACCTATGCTCTTATCTACTGCTGTGTTTTTCTCCTTTTCATAGCACTTTGGTAAAGGTTTGTTGTTGTCTGTTCTATAAACATGACATTCTTTTTACATAAAGTACGAAACAGTCCATCCACTCAGCCCCCCTGAGCGTGTGTGTGTGTGTGTGTGTGTGTGTGTGTGTGTGTGTGTGTGTGTGTGTGTGTGTGTGTGTGTGTGTGTGTGTGTGTGTGTGTGTGTGTGTGTGTGTGTGTGTGTGTGTGTGTGTGTGTGTGTGTGTGTGTGTGTGTGTGTGTGTGTGTGTGTGTGTGTGTGTGTGTGTGTGTGTGTGTGTGTGTGTGTGTGTGTGTGTGTGTGTGTGTGTGTGTGTGTGTGTGTGTGTGTGTGATGGAGGGGTGAACATTTTTGCACTACTGGAAAGATTCTAGAGGGTAACAAGTTCACATTTTATCATGAGTGAAGATGACCTTAGGAAAATGTCACATTGTTTGATCTGCAAACATGTAATTTCGCCGAAGCCTGCACTCCGTTGTAAAACACGCTTCAATTTTTCACATTTTACAATTTTGGTGGTGAGAAGTTGATGGAATTTGATACTTACACCTAGAACACTGTGGCAAGCCGTGAGAGGGGAAGGCAATACAACGATGGAATGCAAAGAAAAGGCAGGGAGAAAGTGAGGTATGGTGTCAACGAGGGCAGCTGCTGGTGCAGCCTCCAGCCAGACGAGGCTGAAATCTGAGACTTGCAGAACCACAGCATCGGGCGGAGGGAGGGAGGGAGGGGGCAGAGAGAAAGAAACACAAGTGGGAGAAAGGGAGAGAATGTCCGGCAAAATATGCAGGCTGAGGGAGAGCAAAAGAGTAGGAGCAGAGAGGAAAGGAGAGTTACTGACATGAGAGATAAAGTGTAGCGGGGCAAATACATTTAGTAAAGAATCGATTGAAAGTCTGTCTGAAAGAGAAATGATGTGTCGACGACAGGAAGAGGTTATTTGTGAGGTTAGTGTGTGAGCCTGCTCTGTTTGGACTGACATTGGATGCCGGCTAAGCTGCTCTGTGTCTCGCACAGAAACACACCCAGCAGCAGTGACACCTACACACTCCAGGGGACAGAGAGAACATGGCCTGAATAAAAGAACACAGCAGAGAAAAGTCAGAGGGAGAGTTACTTTGTCCGGGACTCTCCCTCCTTTTCCTCTCTCGTGAGCTACATCCCTCTTCCACCGGGAAAGCAAGAGAGAGCAGGGTTTGTTTTTCCACTCAAAAGGATTATTCTTCCAGCAGCTCCTTTTTACAACATCAAATATTGGTTTTCCACAGAAACCAAGCATTCCTTCTCCGTGGGAATTGTGCTTTTGTGCGGTTTGGAAAATGGATTTGGAAGAGGATATGTCTTGTTAGAGCTGCAGTCCCTGAAGAGCTGGCAGCTGGAGAAAGGTGGAACTTTGTGAAAGCATCATTATCCAGTGTTAGAGACGCTCTACGCTGTTTTGGCTAAACTCTCGTGTTTCCTTTAGTTCCTAGTGGCTGATTGGGAGGAGCCAGGGAGTGGAAGACTGACCACACACACACTGACAGACTGTTGACTATTTTGCAAGGTTTCAGTGTGACAGGAAGCACAGCTCAGAGAAAACTGCTTTTGCTTTTCCTTCTTAATTTGGCTCCCATTTTGGCCTGTAAAGCCGGTGTATTGGATTCCTGTTTTTTATTTTTGCCCTTGTCTGGACACAGCTCCCATTCTTTCATCACAGCTCTCCCTGGACCCTCATGAGCATATGCTTCCTAAACGGGGGACTAGATGGAAGAAATGTGATCCTCTGTTTTGTAGTGTGTTTTGGACAGCAACAGTGCGGTTTCCATGGAAAAGGCCAGAGAAATATGGAGTGGAGGGGCTGCGTGAGCGCTCTACCCCTATGTCTCTGGTCCAAGTGAAATCAAAGCCAGCTAGCGTAGCCCTGCAAGCTCCGCCCTGGAATTCCTTGTTCAGACTCTTCTCGTGTGTAGCCACAAGTAGCGTGCACAGGACTAAAGGTGAATGAAAAGATAATAATCACATGAAAGGCCAACTCTCTTCTGGAAACATTTGCACCTTTTCTCCTCATTAGCTCCGTGTGTGACCTGTAGCTGGAGCCTTGTAGCTGCAGCTGCAGTGTTGCAAAGCGTCATATTTTCCTCTGCTCAGCCCGGCTTTGTCAGGTTGATAAATTGACTCGGTGTGTTCAGGGAGCCGTCCTGACAGAAAGTATGCTAAATCGCATGTTGCTGAGTACAGGAGAGTTTTGAAGCGAGCGTGCCATGTGTGTTCATGGTAAATGTATATTTGGTGGTGTGTGTTAAAACTGTACAATGTGTGTGTGATGGAGAGAAGAGTGGGCTATGAGTTCAGAACAAAGAGTGGCATGTTTGTATTGTAGCCTGGCTTGTTTTCTGCCTCCCCCTCTGCTTGTCCTCTGTTTATCTGCCTCTTTATCTCATCTCCTTCCATATCCTCTTTACTGTAGCTTTATCCCATATCCATCCTTCCTTGTTTCTTTTCCTTTCTGTCATGTTTTCTTGGCTTCTTTGTCAAGTCAGCGGTCTTGGTATCTTTTGAATATTTGCCTCTTCCATTTTTCATCTGTCTGTTGTGTCTTTTTATAGTGTGCGAATGTTTATGTTTTTTGTCTCGGGGCAAGTTGGCGCTCGCTGCAGATTGACTTGGGTGACTTAGAGTAAACCTTAAAGCATTTTGGATTAGGGCTTTGTTTAGATGGAGTAGAGCCAGACCTCTCCCTGGGGATCTGTCTGCTGTGAAACAGAAAACCACAAATACTTTGCACATTCAAATAAGTCAGACTCCCTCTTCTGAAACAGAGAAAGCTTTGTTAGTGTTTGATAAGCGGAAATGTAGATGCATTTTAAAACCCTCCGGACGGTTGCTTTAATTTGTGCTGATCCATTAGCGCAACAGCGGCTTGGTTTACAAGCACTATAATAATCCAATTTTTCAATGACAATGTTTATGTGGGTTTACACACGCTGCGTTCCCATATAAGCATGACTGGAGTATTCAGTATTTATCTGGTGCTCATCCAAACTAGGCAAATCAAGTGCATATTCCAAAGGGAAAGGCCTTTTGTTTGGGCACATCTGTACTTTCCTTGACCGTGTTTGTCTGTTGAGCTGCAGTGGAGAACACTTTATTTATCTGACCTTGAGAAGATATACTTTTGGATGCATTTTTCATAGAAAGCCATCATAAATTTGATTTCAAATAGACGGTACGACGAGCAGATCACAGCAAGAACTAACGTGACTGTTTCCCACAGAACATGTATGTGGGGAGGAAAGTACTCACTTCAGTCATGGGTTCCATCAGTTGGATTGAAGTCATATGTTGGTTTGTACCGCGGGTATAGGGGAAGGGCGAAGAAGTTCAGGGGAGTGTTATCACAATACCAAAATGATGACTTGATGATGTACCCACACCAAGTCTAACACATGACGAACAGTTATGCAATAATATAACACTGATATGTAAATATCTTTCTCTGAAAGTACCAGTAATTTCAAATAATATGTGGTTAGAACATTTGTAAAAGTAGTATAAATGAATTACAAGTCTTCCTTATACCTTCCAATGCTGTTTATTTACATTGTCTATTATTTGAAACGACTTTGATTGACGCTAATGTGATATGCTTAAATCAAACTCTTTAAAACATGTGGCTAAAAAAAGCTTCCTTTTTTAGTCCAATTCACAGCTGTAGAAAGACAACCCCACAACTTGTTTCATCATTTTATTTATTATTTACTCTCCAATGGCATTCAATGTAATTTTTGCAAGCTCGATGTGAGCGAAAAACTGTGATATGTGAAAATGAGACGACTCTTCTGTTGACATTGGCTTCAGCAGAGATACAGCCTGTGCAAAGCTTATTCCTTTAAAAACACATCCTACTTCATAGTGCAGCTCCAACCACAGGAAGTTTTCCTAGCCGAGAGTTCTGATAACAGGAGAAACAGAAAAGAGTCAGTGCCTTCCCAGTGCAACATCTTCTGGCATGTGTAGCGCATAACGCTCTTATTAATCTGCTGAAGTTTGATTAAGCCATCTACTTTATAAGAAAAGGCCTTTAAATGTTGCTAACATGGATATTTCCCTAGTTTTCTGTGAAACAAGTATGCTTTCAAAGTGTGTAACGTTTACATGAGTACACCATTCTTGCTTTTCTGCCTTGTGGATATGAAAACTTGGCTGAGGGAATGTCACAGCAGTTTTCATATGTTATCTTTTCAGTTTTTCCCCACAACAATTGACTCAATAAGCTATGCAGGTACATGCTGTTTAGAAAATATACTCTGGGTTTGCGTGTTGCAAGTGGAAGGGAAGCTGGTGGGCTTCTTCTCTTAAATGTACACATATTGACATTATTTTGGATGAATTACTTTTGATAATTCCAAATTTGAATGTACCATGATTTTTGATTTCCACTTCAGAAGTGACCTTTGTTTTTTTTTTAGAGTTCTGTCTAGGGATGCACCGATACATCGGTGAGACAACGGCATCGGCCGATGTTAGCGCCATTTACCACCATCGGTAAAATAAGGTGACACCACCGATGGCAGTCACCGATGTATATGTTGTGCTACATGACCGGGAGAAGTCACTTTAGCATCGTTGTTTTTAAATCTGACGGACCAAATCTGAAGTCAGGGCATCATTTTTGAAGGATTAGAACAGTGACTGTGGGTCTGCCGTAATTTAGTCATCCGGGGGGGCGGGCTCTCCTCTCCTCTGTGAGGAGCTGCTGCTGCGCATGCTGTAGGACTTCCGCCCCGTGTAGCGGGTGTCTGCAGGATCGGTAAATTAAATCCATTCTTCAGTGCTCTTGGGAGGCCGTTGTTGATATTTGTGACTTTGTAATACTTGCTGCTACTCCCGTTAACTTCCAGAAACGTACTATGGCTCGCTCAAACTCTCTCGCTCTTACACATGCACACACATCCCCTACTCTCTCTCTTAAAGGGGTAGGCTGGCTTAGTCTGCATTATTCTATTATTATAGTGTACATATTAAAACATCGGGCATTGGTATCGGCAAAAATTATTATTCTTAACATCGGCCGACATTTTTTCAATCGGTGCATCCCTAGTTCTGTCACAAGTAAGCTCTTTCTCACATAATAATAATAAAAGGGGTTATGTTTGTTTCAGTTGAAAGTTTGCTTCACTATGTAATGGTTTAATTGGCTGCAAAAGAAAAAGCTTCTGAATGCCAGTTGCACATAATACTGACTCCAGCATTATATCTGCGTGGTGTAATGGCAGCAATGTGTTAAAAAAGTGACCGTTTTTCAGCACCAACCAGACGTGTTGGTGAAAAGACTCCAGCAGCTGTTCGTCTGGAAAGCAATGCATCGGCATATTAGGATCATAACTCCATAATTAGGGGCCACACACTTTTACCTTCCGTATAAAGCTTATCTGCTTTATGCAATATGAATAAACAGTGCCAGGAAGTGAGAATCGATGATTTGTAGTAGTCTAGTCTAATGTACATTGCATTAGAAGTTCAGCACTGCAGGGCTTTAATGCCTCGAAGGAGAACTGCTTAGTCTATGTAAGTGCCCTTCCTCCTCTGATAGATAGCAGAGATATAAACCATAAACATGAGACTCATGGTGTAAATAAGATCTGCTTCATGTGTTACTGTCAGTCTGTGGTGAATAACATCTGTTACCTCAGGCTTATCGTAAGTGTATGGTTGTGGAGTAATTGGTAGGCATAATTCCCCGACAGAAAAATACTTTTCCCTCTAAATCATGTTTGTTTACCCTCTGTTTTTTCCTATTCTCTCTTTTCAGAGGTCCCCACATTTCAAGAGAAGACGACCGCCTTATTTGGAAATCTTATGGACGAAGGTTGGTATTTGTTTCTTTGGTGTTTTTCTTTACGTCTCTTTGTCCTACACTTATGTCTAAGAGGGTTTCTGAGTATCCCCGAAAAAGAGGGAAAAGGCATTTAAATCAATAATTTCAGATGTTTGGCCTTGGTATTAAAGTGTCATCAATCATTCTTTAAAAAGCCTTACAAATGTTAAGACATTGGAAGAAGAGTTTTATTCACAACAAGTTTTCATAAATGAATTAAAAAGTATCTAATCCAACTTGCCGAAAGCTGTAGGAACCTGGTTTAATGACAATCGTTGACCGTCTGTTTTGTTGCCAGATTTCCAGTTTGTTCCTTTTGAGCCAAATGAAGCACCTTTTACTTGTTTTCTTTAACATCTCTTGTAAGAGCTGTATAATTGCCTTTCTGTTAAAAAATGTTGTATTAACACACTTTTAAACACAAATTTGTTCATGTTTCTACTTTCCCTTTCACCATTTTGGTGCTCTGTCTGAGCACAGGACGTTTTGCCCAGTCATTGTTTGTGTCTGCTCTCCTTCTGTCATCCTCCTTCCTCCTTCCTCCTCGACACAAAGCAGTTGGTGCTCATTGCACTCTCTCTATCTGCTTAGCTGACTCACTCTTTCTGTCTCCTCTGAGAGAAGGAGGGGGTGAAAACATGAGCTCACACCTTTTTGTTGTGCCTTTTTTTTTTCTTGAATGTGTAATGTTGTTCTCTCTGGAGAGGTATTATCCCTAATGAGCTGCTGCTTCTCGTAACTGTAAATCCAGCCTGTAAAAGCCTTTTCTGAGACACCTGCTTACAACAAAAGGGTGCTGAGGCTTGCTTGTACATACTTTTTTCCTTTATCTTGCCAGTGTCACTTCCTACACCCCCATGTGCCAACTGGACAAGTGATATTATGTTTATCCCCCCCTACTGGCTCTCTTACGCTGGGCTTGTTGCTATTTGTTGGAGCCTTATGTGCTGCTAGCTAACGCAGCTAGGCGAGATTTGTATCAGAATGAACTTTCTTGGTTGTTAACAACTAAGCTACACAAACCATCATGACCTTTTAAAGTGGATGGAACATGCTTTAATGTTTTTGCCATCATACTGTCCCCAGTTCTGCTGTTTGCGTGCCCGAGACCCAGAGTGTGTGTAGCTCAGCCAATCAGAAGCAACGTGTTAATCACATCAATCACAACTGAGCTGGCGTTTTCAAAAATTCCTGAGAGAATGCGTGAGTGGGAATCTCACTTCAGAATTCCTATCATACGTTGTTATATCAGCTCGGAACAGATGAAACACCTCATGGTTGAATTAAAATTGGGTGTGTCGGCTTAAACGTTTCTCAGCCGTGAGACTACAACACCCGTCTTTCATGGCCTCCTGGATGAAGTCCAGTGTGTTTCAGTAGGGAATTTTCAGCCATACAGTAATTCTGCTGACTGTCCAGCACTCCGGCTGTATCAACTGTAACACATTGCTTTCTTCTAGGCTACTTTTGCCTGATTTAAAAGAGAATGTATCTGATTTAAAATAAAATAAAAACCTATTATCATGCTTCCAGCCGTACACATTTCTCTCTGACGTCATGCTTCACAGCTCATGTCCCTGCAGTGTTTCACACACTGCACACACAGCTGGCAGTTGTGACTGACAGACTAGTTGAGTCACCATCAAGGCTTGTTAAACACAGTCCTCCTTCATAATAACATAGTTTTTGTAAGATAGAAATGCTAATTTGGAAAAATTCCGACCGATAGCTGACCTTAGGTATCCGATCATTAGCTGCTACCCATGCCTTGCGAGCAGGGCTGCCATGGTTGAGTTGTGAAGCTACAACCCTATGCACAAAAAGGTAAAATGCACTATTAATCGCCAGCTGCACAACCAAATCCCCCGCTCATGTGTTGGGTTAGAAGCTGCCTGCAAGGTTGTGAACACATGCAGCTGCTTTCCCGGTCTTTTCTAAGTCTCAAAACCACTACCTGTAGACGAGTTAAAGGGAAGCAAAAAGCTCAAACTGACTTAAGGTGGACTGATCGTTAAGGGGGATCAGCTATTCTTATTTAAGTGACAAGCATCATTGAGTTTCACGCAGTTGTTTATAAACGAATAAGATTTGTTTAACAGTTGAATATTAACTCCCTTTTTTCTAAAACTTTTACATGGATACCATACACTAAAACATACTTACAATACTTACATGTCTCATAAGCCCACCCATCTACAGCAAATGACTCTTTGGATGATAGCATTGTCTTGCTATTATCCAGTGAGTGCCGCCTGCACCAAAGCTCACTGTAGGTTATTCTTATCAGGCATGCTAGCCGACTGTGACCGTGGCCTTGGCCTAACTGAATGTCCTGAGCTAATTTGGTCCAACTGCTCTTAGTGCTGCTGCTAGCATGCTAGCCCGCTAAGAAGTGCTATTTATAGCCGCTCAGGCATTATCTCCACCACAGCAGATGTGTTTACAAGCCGGCAAACACGGTAACATCCAGCTCACACTGTCTTACATTAGGTCCAGTTTTTTGAACCTCTGCAGTTTGCATGTGTGCACGCTTTACTCCAACAGATGCACCGACAGAGGTGGTCTGCCAGCTGCCGAGCCGGACGTAAAAGGGAAGCTTATCCAGGTCATTACGACGTCATTAAAAGCAGCACATTTCATTTAACAGTCATTGTTTTTGGGCCAACCCAAAACCCTGATGGAAAATATTTTGTATGTTATTTAGAATATGAAGTAAATCGATATTCTCAGTCCTAAACATAGTTTAGCTCATTCATGTGATTAGCTAATTCCGTACACTAAAAACAAATATTGTTTGCACCACTGCAGACCATGGCAGAACATGAATATTTTAGGTTAAATGCACTACCGCTGACCATTCCTGTGATATTTTGGCCAGGATTTAACACACTGTGCACACAGGGTTTAGGAAGGTTACACCTCCTCATCATTTTGAGACGAAGTGACCCATATAAGGAAGAGCTGCAGGGTGATTTAATCCTTATGAGACAAGGGGGAAGCCAAACCAAACAATTCTCGGCTTTGGATAGATTTACTCAAATGGTCCAATATATTTCATCAAATTATCAAAAGGAAGACTTAAGTGCTGCATTAAGAACATATTCCTTAACACTCGTGCAAAGACCACCTTTAATGCTCCTTGATATCTGCAGAATCTTCTTTTAACACTGCAAACATGTTGAATAAGCTGCTAAATTAGCCTTGTGCAGCCATCACTACAGCCCTGGCAGAGTTGTGCTGCTGGCTGTTGATTCCCCAGCTGTAGTTCTGTCTGTGTACATATTGCTGCGTTGTCTCACCATCAGATTCTCTTTTGTCTTCGCCTCCCACACCTACTATCCTCTCCCCTCTCTGTGCTGCATCGGTCTTTGGGTAGTGCTATAAAAAGCATGAGCTAGGCCAGATAGCGATAGAGTATTTGGGGACAAAAGGCATGCACAGTCATACCACCTAAACCCGTTACTGCCAAGAGAAGAAATGTCATTTGACACCCACTTAATCACCCTGCCCTTTCCTCCCTTTTTATCTCCTCACTGTCACTCTTTGCACATTTGTTCCTTTTCCTCACCTCCTCCATTGTCCTCTCAACCCGACCTCATTTTGCCGTGTTCCTCTTAAGTTTACGCTCTTACTGTCCACGTCTCCGCCTTCCCTCTCTCCTGCTGCCCCCTCTCCCTTAGCACACACCTATTGTCCTGCCCATCGTTTAGACTCCGCTCCTATCTACCCCTCTCCTTTTCTCTGCTCCACAGGCCATCCCATACTTAACCACAAACCTGTTACCAGGACAACTGCTCAGCACGATAGGAAACAGCAGCTACACACACACACACAAGCACACCACATCTGAGCTCACTTTATTGTCTGGTGGTTCTTTTTTTAAACATGAGACCAAGAAAGTCTGAGTATCCATGAAAAGTTGCTGGGAAAATAATAGACGTGTTGCACATGGTGGGCTCCGGGCAAAGAGAATATGGACATGTTCTCTACTCTTTACTCATAAAGCAGTAAAGAAAGGGTTTTAGCCCCTTAAGATGCTCCTAATAAATTGTGTCCAAACCAGCAGAGGAAGCATTCACTTTGGTTTGAAGCACTGCAGCATTGTGGGAGCCAGCAATACAGCCACCCTTATGAATGCAGAAGTCTGACAATGACTGACTGAGTTTGAGAAAATCCCACTGCTGGTCACACCAGGGGGAAAAAGAAATCACAGAAAACCATAACAAGCTTTGATCAATTATATGAGACCTGCCATCCTGTATTTTAATAAAGTTTTGCATGGCCAGGGTTCCCTTTACGGAAGCAGAGGGATTTTCCCTTTGATTTGTGATTAACCCCACTTTTAGTGGTACTCACTTGATAGCAAAAGCTGTTTATGACACAGAGAAGCTTTGAACATTCAGGAGGGGAATATCAATGGAGATATCTTATGTCAGTGGTCCCCAACCCCCAGTCCACGGCCGGGTCATTTGGTCCCGGGCCGCACAGAAAGATTGAATAATAAAACATTTGATTTTTCAGTTTGAAAGATGTTTTATTTTGTGCGTCTGTGTCTCACACATGTCAAGACGCTCATCTCAGTCACAAAATACGTTACTTCAGAAATTAGGGGAAACGGGAAATATATATTCCAGCTGTGATTGGGTTTTTGTCATCATTTCATAAGCGAGCGCATCAGGACACCGCCGTAAGAGGCGTCTACGTTGACCAGTATTGATTCGAGCACACAGAAACGCTGCATATGAAAGGCCCCTTATGATTGCTGCAAATGTTGGTTAGGCGTTCCCGGGCCGCTCCGACAGCCCTGTATCCCACCATACTTTGAAGTCCGTGAAAAATATTGTGTTGCTTGAAACTGATCTGTCGTTCAAAAAAGTTTGGGGACTGGTTCTACGAAAAAATAATAACTACAATATCTTCTATGTTACAGTATTACTCAGCAATGAAAAACTGAACAAAAACCAGAGTAAAGAAACTATATTTACGCTTAGGAGCACCAAGCAATGTTGAAGTTCACCATGTGGTCACGCCGCCCCCCCCCTTCTCTTTTACCACTCTTTAACACTCTCTCCTTTTTAGCCGAGTCCCTCAGTGTTGATGCAGATGTGTCGGAGGTAAACAGCCAGGGACTCAGAGGTCAGAGCTCAGAGGTGCAGGAAGTGATGTCACGTATAGTGCTATGTGATGTTCCGAAACCCTCATCAGACCCTCTCCCTCTCTCCCTGCTTCAGAAATGAGTCGCCAGACTGCCACCGCGCTGCCCACTGGAACCTCCAAGTGCCCCCCCTCCCAGCGCGTCCCCACCCTGTCAGGCACCACCGCCTCCAACAGCGACCTGGCCAGCCTGTTTGAGTGCCCTGTCTGCTTCGACTATGTGCTCCCCCCCATCCTGCAGTGCCAGTCTGGACACCTGGTATGTACTACTACTTTTAATTATAGTAAAGCTTTGTTTTTATTGCACTTTTCATACACAGGATGCAGCTTAAAGCGCTTCAACAAACAACCAACGGACATTTAATTCAAGTCAAATCTTAAACCTCTTGGCAAATGCATAAATTCTAAAAGTACTCGATAAAAGAAAGAAAAAATATACAATTAATAAATAAAATAGAATAATACATACACAAATTCATCAAAAATGAAAAAGCAATAGAAGAGGGATATTGCTAATTAAAAGCTTTGAATTAAAGTATGTTTTCAGCTTTTGTTTAAAAATGTCCACTGAGTTTGCCTCTCATTTTTCTGGGTAAGGTGTTCTAGGGCAGTGGATAAAAGCCCCTTTTACCAGTTGTATGTTTTAGGGGACTCGGGGAGCTCAGACATGGATAAAAAATGATAGCGACCCATTGAGCTGCTTGTTGCACCACATTTTAGACTGATACCCAGAGTGTTACTTGCATTATATTTTGTCACTGCATAAAGTAAAATGTGTTAACTAAACAACATTTCCTCATGGATTGAGTAGTTTTATTACTTGGCTAATTTCACTGTCGAACAAGTGAGGCTTCATTAGTGCTCATTTAACGGCCCTAATCACATTAAAAATTACCCTGGTTTTTGAGGACTAAATGCATTTAAAGCCATTGAGAACGTTCTGCTGTTTTAGTACTACTACCTGTGTGTTTGTGCGATTTTTGAATTCGAGCTACTAGAATTAAGTCTCCAACTTGTGATGTCATCAAAAATAAAGTCTGCAGATGAGAAACCCACAACATATTTGTTACTAATATTAAAAAAATATATGCCCCAAGAAACGTTCCTTGGCTATAACATTAATCCCAATGTATCTTTTATGCAACAGTCTCATGTTATATAGCTGACGGCGTCACACATTTAAGCACTGTACTTTATAACATGTATGGCTTTTGGAAAGGCTTTATTTATATAGCACTTTTCATACAGCACGTGCAGTTCAAAGTGCTTTACAAAATGGCACACAACTCAGGTTAAAAACAAACGACAAGAAATTCCCCTCAGATCAGACGTTGAGACATTTTCAGACATGCAGCATATCAAATATTAAAAATAAACAGGAAGGAAAAATAAGACACATGACTGATGCAAAGATACAAAATAAAAGCAGACTTGTACAATAAAATGTAAAAGGATGATGGTAAAAAAACTTCACAATTATAATAAAGGGTCAAAATATTAAAAGACAAACTTAAAATGACATTTTGTTGTTCAAACTGTTGAATAAATAATAAAGTTAAGACCAATAAAATAAAACAATAATAAAAGTAGGTCAATTATAAAGACTAAAAGACCATTTAAAGGCGTGTGTCGCAAAAAAAAGCTAATCTAAATAGATGTGTCTTGAGCTGTATTTGCTGAAACAGTTCCCCTTCAATGTCCTCTGCTTTCAACGCGAGAACAGGAAGTCGTTCCAAATCTCAAAATATAGTAGAATAGTCGTCCTTAAAGAGACTTTCTTTGGCATCAGCTGCAAATATTAATAATGGCTGCCAAATGTGTGGACTGATTCAGCAGACTGAAAACTCTTCACCTTGAGTGTCATTTAGAAGAACATGTTCCTTGACACAGACTTAAAGGTCAGTTGTTTTTAAGTGTTGGCTTTTGAAAGGTATAGTAAACTGAGGAATGTATCTTTAGACGAGTACAGAAAGAATTAGCCAGGCTATGCTAACAAATCTTGGCTGCTTGAAATTTCACGCTGAACTCCTAAGTTGTGGATGAAAACGCTGACTTGTTTTCCGTGTGCCTTCCCAGGTATGCTCGAACTGCCGGCCCAAGCTCACCTGCTGCCCCACCTGCCGAGGGCCCCTGGGCTCCATCAGGAACCTGGCCATGGAGAAGGTGGCGAACTCGGTCCTCTTCCCCTGCAAGTACGCCTCGTCGGGCTGCGACGTCACCCTGCCTCACACCGACAAGACGGAGCACGAAGAGCTCTGTGAGTTCCGGCCGTACTCCTGCCCCTGTCCCGGCGCCTCCTGCAAGTGGCAGGGCTCCCTGGACGCCGTCATGCCTCACCTGATGCACCAGCACAAGTCCATCACCACGCTGCAGGTCAGACATCTTCCACTTAGCTTCCTCTGCTCCCTGATAGCAATGAAGGATTACAGTGAGGTTTCTCAGGAAGACTTTCACGAATGAGGTTAAGGGGGTATTGGCTTCACATCCCGATGAAAGGGTGAATTGTTCTACAGGTCTCCAAATTAAACTGTGGATGTATTTATCATTAGAGCTATAGTTTCTTGTATGCTTTTATCACTAGCCAAACCGGTTCTACAAATGTCTTAGTTTTAAGAGTCTGTTCCCTCTATTTTAATCTGGCACTGCCTTCCAAATCTGGAAACATCAGTATGAATATCATTTCAAATTAAAGGGCACTGATAATTTATATCAAAGTCAGGTTTTTCGGAGTGTTTTCTCTCTGTGTGGAGAGAAAATGACCCTGATGATGTCATTCCTTTGGTATTGAACCTACAAATGTATTACTACAAGAAAACCGGTTAATGAACCTGCTTCTGCCATGTGTCCTTCCAGGGGGAGGACATCGTGTTCCTGGCCACGGACATCAACCTCCCGGGCGCGGTGGACTGGGTGATGATGCAGTCCTGCTTCGGCTTCCACTTCATGCTAGTGCTGGAGAAGCAGGAGAAGTACGACGGCCACCAGCAGTTCTTCGCCATCGTGCAGCTCATCGGGACCCGCAAGCAGGCGGAGAACTTCGCCTACCGGCTGGAGCTCAACGGGCATCGGCGCCGCCTCACCTGGGAGGCCACGCCGCGCTCCATCCACGAGGGCATCGCCACGGCGATCATGAACAGCGACTGCCTGGTGTTCGACACGTCCATCGCACAGCTGTTCGCCGAGAACGGCAACCTGGGGATCAACGTCACCATCTCCATGTGCTAAGAAAAACTTTTCCAGAAAAAAAGAGGGTCAAAAAGTTACAGATTGTCCGGGGGGCATTTTTTTAAGGGGGTCAAACTCGTTGTGACTTCACAGCGTCTCCTCCCACCCCCTTTCTCTGCCTCACCCCTTGAGACGTGGAACTGGACTGTCTGATCGGGCAGCCAAGGGGTGGGGATGGATGGATGGATGGATGAATGAATGGAGGAATGCATAAACACGAGGAAAAAACTGTGTAGTGATGGACTTCTAAACATATATATGTGAGACGCATGCACGCACATGCAGGTCCCGCCCTCTCTCGGTCACCAAACCCAAACTGACGAGCTGTTCAGTCAAATATCGCCGTTAGTCGCCGTCTACTTCCCCTCAGTCATCCTCTGGCATTTTACACACTACAGCCCCGCCCTTCACTCACAGATGCTCTCAAACGTGCTGTGGCGACTACACGATGAGGAAGGCTCAAGCTATACCACAACACGGACTCCCGGTCAGTACACCCCCCACCATTCCCTGCTGTTTGTATTCAAACTCCCTCTTGGATTAAACGCTCCACACCCGTGTGTTCATCTGTTAGCGCCCGGGATATCGCAGATTTTGGCTGTTTTATCTCCACCTGTGATTGGACGGCTGTAGCACCCATAGCCACCCAGTTATGTCCATGACTGCAGACGCTCCACAGAACATCCCTCACTCGCTCCACCCGAGGCTAAAGATTGTGACGCTCTTTAAATAGTAGACCATCGTCATAACTAGTTATTCCTCCCGCTCTCGCACGGTATGGATTTGGAAAGCCCCGCAGCTACAACGGCCCTGGATCCTTAAAAGAGAATAATACTTTCATGGGACTGGACGGGTAAAAGTGGAGGTGTAACACACACACGAAAACACACCCTGCATTACAGGCTGCGTGTGGATGATCGCGTGTCGGAGCATTGTTGACCGAGGATTAGAGGAGTCCTTTTTTTGTTGTTTTTTTCAGAACGAGGAAAGAAAAACATTTCAGTCGAGTCAGTTTTCTTTTGGGGTTTATTTTTTAAGTCTGTTTCTTTTTAATTATTTTAGTTGTCTTTTTTTTGTATGAGAGGAGAGGAGAGGTGTGTGTGTGTGTGTGTGTGTGTGTGTGTGTGTGTGTGTGTGTGTGTGTGTGTGTGTGTGTGTGTGTGTGTGTGTGTGTGTGTGTGTGTGTGTGTGTGTGTGTGTGTGTGTGTGTGTGTGTGTGTGTGTGTGTGTGTGTGTGTGTGTGTGTGTGTGTGTGTGTGTGTGTGTGTGTGTGTGTGTGTGTGTGTGTGTGTGTGTGTGTGTGTGTGTGTGTGTGTGTGTGTGTGTGTGTGTGTGTGTGTGTGTGTGTGTGTGTGTGTGTGTGTGTGTGTGTGTGTGTGTGTGTGTGTGTGTGTGTGTGTGTGTGTGTGTGTGTGTGTGTGTGTGTGTGTGCGCTCACTCTCCCTTCTTGCTCTTTCATTTCTCCTCCACCTCAACCACTGATGACTGAACACCCAACCAGGAACGAGGGACAGTTTCTACCGTTACAAATGTTGCTATTGTTATTCTTAAATGGGGGTTATCATAATTATCATTTTTTGTAATGACTTTAAAAAAACAAAAATTAAAAGGCAGTTGTAAAACTTGTGGCTAAACTTCAGTGTTTGTAGTTAAAAAGCAAGTTGTGTCGTTCTTCTGACGGTTTGTGCCCCCACCACACCCCCGCCCCAGAGTTGGATTGTTTTTTTCCTCATCTATTTGTCTCTCCGTCCTCTTGTTTGTGTGGTAAGTCTTTTCTTTTTCTTTTTTTTGTCTGAGGGAGGTCAAGCCAATCATATCTCCCCTTCTCCTCATGTGGAGTCTCAGTGATGTTGCTGCTCCCCATCAACTCCCTGACTTTTTTCTGTTTAAATTTGTCATTAAATAAATCTATCTTTTTCATACCTGGTGCCTTTCTTTCTTTGCTTTACATCACAGGCCTCAGATCATGTGTATGGCTGCATATTTGTTGTTGGAATAGCGGCTCACATTATACGGCTGGTGAAGGTAACAAGAACAAAATGTAGGTAAAAAAAAAACGTTCTAGGCAACAAAGTAAATTTAAGCCCATGCAGAATTGCCTTTAAAATATATATGTTCTCTAATGTGTTATTTCTGTTGCTGCTATGACACAACTTGTTCTAAAAGGTTTGTATAGAAGTCTCTGAAAACAATTCAGGTTGAAATAATGCATTATTAAAACTTTAGGGTGACTGCAAATTTCAGCAAGTGGGACCTACATGACAGGATTAATCCAGACCAGTGTTTTTATTTATTCTTACCCCAAGGTGCCTCTGTTCAGTACAGTCATGCTGTGCCCTGCAGCCCCCTGGTGTGAATCACTGCTTCTTCATCACAACATCAGGGGACAACATACAGTCTCTGCAAATATTTCACTAAATTAGTTGACACTGCTTATTCATATTTCAAGGCTGCTCCTTTTGAACCACAAACAGTATTTCAACTTACTAAACTGAAATAGCCTCAACTTAATGTTTGATTTTGAATTGATTTGAAGCTGAAACGCTTAGTTCCCTTTTTTAGAGAAAGAATAATGGCATCCACTTTTCATTTTATAAGTAGGAATTTTAAAAAAGGACTTTCAAGCCTCTTAATTTAAAGTAAGGTATTTCTGAAAATTCTCAACAGATTAACATATAGTATTTTAAAGTAGTGGGCTACTAGTCCTTCACAACAGAGCTGGTTCGTGTTTGGTTTGCTGCTGAAATGGTAGACTTAATTGAGTGTTATTTCAGGATTGGGTTAAATAACAAGGAGATCCTTGGTGTCTTGGCGCAGAATCACAATATTATTATTTCTATCCGTACGTTAAAGAGGCGTTGACGCAAACTTGGTCTTTTCAGGAGGCGTAATCAGACCGACATAGACCAAGTGATAGCCTTCGTGCAGGAGGAACTGAGGGGAAATGGCCAGATGCAGGGGTATCGTTGGCTGCACCTTCGAGCAGTTCAGAGGGGATTGGTAGTCTCGCAAGAAACAGTAAGGCAGATCATCAAAGCACTTGATCCACACGGGGTAGAAATGAGACAGGCCCATCGTCTGAGGCGGCGCCTGTATACAACCCGTGGGCCTAATGCACTTTGGCATATGGATTCATATGACAAATTGAAGCCATTTGGGATTTGCATCAACGGGTGCATCGATGGCTACAGTCGTTATGTCTTATGGATGGAGGCTTACACCACCAATAATGATCCCAAAGTCATTGCTTCCTACTACCTCCAGTGTGTTGAGCGTGTTGGGGGCTGTCCAGAGCGGCTGCGAGCTGACAGGGGCACTGAGAACGGTCACGTTGAGGGCATGCAAAACTTCCTAAGAAGAGAACACGGCGATGCATTTGCCAGCGAAAAGAGCTTCCTGTACGAATCAGCGCATCGAATCCTGGTGGGGTATCCTTCGAAAGCAGAGCGTCCGATTTTGGATGAGCCTTTTCAAATCGGTGCAAGATGCTGGTCACTTCTCCGGGGATTTTGTGGATAAGAGTCTCATGCAATTTTGCTTCCTCGAACTACTTCCGGTAGGTTATATGTGCATCAAGACAATAATTCTCCACACACACACACACACACACACACACACACACACACACACACACACACACACACACACACACACACACACACACACACAGGCAATATAGGCCATAAAAAAACCCTTGGCTACTACTTTGCATGGAGGTAATCAAAACACTGCTCCTGTGTCATATTGTAAAAATACACAGTAAATGATTTTGATGTATCGTCATTGACAAAATCAGTTGATCATGTAGACTAATTAAGCACTATCCATTGTCTTGCAGAAAGAGCTGGACGAGGTTGTACGGACATGGAATTCTCATCGAATCAGACCAGTTCCATCCAGGGGTGACTCTGGGGGTTGCCCAGTCCTACTCTACACAGCCCTACAGATTTTTGGTGGAGAGGACAGACTGAAGTTGTTTGATCAAGAGGAAATCGACTTTTGCAAGGAGGAGTGCAGACCCAAGGGTCAATTGCCTTGTGATGAAGATGTCTTTGATCTGTCAGTGTTGCTGATGCAGGAAAATGGATGGGACACTCCTAAAGATGCGTTTGATGCTGCTGAACTGTACACACTGTTACGAGAGGAGATACGAAATAATCTTTGAGGACTGGCTGCCATCTCCTCTGCCTCCACTGCTGTGCCCATCACCACCGTCTCGGCTGATGTGCCCATCTCCTCTGCCTCCACTGCTGTGCCCATCTCCACCACAAACAGCATTATCCATACTGAATGTAAACTACATAGAATATGTTGTAATGTTTTATTTTATGCTGCTTGATGATGTATATAAATTGTATAAAATGTACATAGTATGCATATAAATTAAAATGTCTGTCACATTAAATTGCATGCTTTTCCAAAATGCCCTTGTATTTTGTTCATGTGGTCCTTTTTAAGACTCAGCTATATTTATTTATCAGTATGATCTCAGCTTTTGTTGGAAGTGACAATAACCTGAACTTAAAAAAGATTGAAAACAAACATGAAGTACTTCAGAAGTAAGACTTTATAGGTTATGGCTATATAATGTTTAGAATGTGACATAGTAGCCCTGCACCACAGAATAAGAACAATTGTATTATCAAATGGAGTATAAACATTAGCAATATTAATATATCAGAGTATGTAACTCCGTCATCATGGGGTGTACTGACAGGCAACAGGAGACAGAGTAAAGGGTGCTTGACAAGTTTTTTGAGTGGTGTACCCAAAAATCATCTTCAGGTAAATGTTGGTAAGATCTGACCTAAGATTTTCATCTGTGGAGTTGATGTGGAAGTTGTGCACTCCTACAAATACCTTGGTGTGCACTTAGATGAGAGACTGGTGTGGTCTAGGAATACAGAGGCCCCTTATAAGAAGGGGTGGAGCGATCTGTATTTTCTACTACAGTTAAAATCCTTTAATGTCTGCAGTAACCTGCTACAAATGTGCTATCAGACAGTGACATCTAGTGGAAGTGTGAAAGCAAAATACACAAACAAACTGTAAAAGCTGATCAGGAAGGCCTGCTCAGTCATTGGTGGAGCAATTCAACTGGACTCAGTGGGGATGCCACCGGAGAAATGGATACTGGACAAGCTGAACATTCTAATCCACTGATTGGCAAGTCTGTTGAGCGACCTTTACTGGGTGATTTCCTCTGACTGTTTTGACTAGAAGATACTGTTCTTTTCTACCAGCAGTGATGAGGCTGTACAATTCATCCCTTTATCCCCCTCAGAAACTAACTTGACATATTTTATTTTTATCTATCTTACTTTTGTTTGATTTTGCACTGGACAGTGCTGTTGTGACACGCTGCTTACCCTGCCACAGACCTCACAGCATGCCATCACTGAATAACAATGTAAGTGACAAATAAAATCACTGACTTCTTAAATGGTTTCGAAAGCGTTTACTTAAAACTCATTTTACTTATTGTTTTCAATGTACTCAAGTACACTGAGCAGCTCAAGTTCCAACAAACAACACATAGGCCTATTGTGTTCAAACAGCACATAGGCCTATTGTGTTCAAACAGCACATAGGCCTACACCATATAAAACATGACAGCTTTACAAAAACAAAACCTTTACAAAAAAAGTACAAATACAAAAAAATGCATACAACAAAAGTTATGTAGTGCTAGAGAACAGTATACATAAAAGTATAGATCAATATTTCAAGAGGAATAACTTTCAAATGCATGTAGAAACATTTATGAACAATATGCATGTGACAAGCCAAAACATACAAATCTCAGTCAGACTCAAATACATAGGCCTAAACACAAATTGTGTTCAATGAACACATAGCCTAAACTGTATAAAACATGAGTGCAATTATACAATTGGCTGTATAAAAAAAAAACAGCTGAAGTGCTAGAGAACATAAACATATATGTTACAGAATTAACGTTTCAGGTAGCAGCGTTTTCAAAGCCCTGTAAAAACATCCCTGAGCAATATGCATGTGACAGGGCAAAACATCAGAAGCCTAGACAATGTCCATAACCCAGATGTTGCTCTCCAAAACAGCATTGAATTCTGATCTAAAATCTGGGAAGTTATCGTAACTATCTGACACCTCCAGCACAAATCCACATGTGTGGCCAATAGGCCTCCTGGAGAAGTCTGACATTTTTGTAAAGACAACCTGGATTTTGGTACAAGTGATTATATCACTACCAGTTGTGAAACGCAGGAATTTTCCGAGATGGTCCTCGTCTAACTCTCTAAGATATCTTCTCAAGTGGTTTTCCACCTCTTGCTGTTTTGAGGTCATGACCTCTTGGAAGTCAAGTAGACCTTGAACTCGTCTTGGATTGGGTCTGAGTGCCTGATAGCGTGCCAGTAGGTCATCATGAGCAATGTTGACCTTTCCATGCATCACCTGCTTCCAACAATCAATTACATACCTATGTTTTTGTACTAGTTCTTTATGTGCAATCTCCTTCAGGATCTGTGGAAGCGTTTCCGCTTTGATCATCTTTCGGCACTCGTAGTTCTCAAGGACTTCCATGAGCTCGCTGGGATCAACTGATGAGAAATCCTCAAGCGACTTTTTGAGAATGTCCTGGTCCTGAATACTCGCATACTGAAGGATGCTTTCTAGGAGGTTGCTGCACACAGATCCATGAAAGAGGTCCTCCATCAGAGGAAGAGCTAATTTTATCGGCAAATACTGACATGTTTGTAAACCTGAAAGCACAATTCTGGCAATGGCCTTCCAGGTTTCACAGCTAAAGTCATGCCTAATGAATGGAACTTTGACTGCTGTTCCAACAGTACAGCGATCATAAAATTCTTGCCAAAAAGAACAGTAAATATCTCTGACAACACCTTCGCCAATCCCCTTTTCTACACTGTTATCTGGAAGTATTCTTCTCATAATTAATGGGCGGGTGAGCAAAGTAGGATCCATGAACCCTTTAATCAACTCATTTAGGTTTCAAGGTTTCAAGGTTTCAAGGTTTTATTTGTCATATGCACAGCAGATACAGCGTATATGTTGGCAATGAAAATCTTATGTCGCGTGCTCCTCCAACAACTCCACATACATGGTGCAAATAACATAAATAAAATAGTGCAAAAAGAGAGAAGAATATTTACAATAACAACAATAAAGATTTGAGGATGTGAAATATATACATATGTGGAATACATTGAAAGTATTTAAACACTTTACACTGTTGAATGAGGAGGTATGGGCAGATGCATATATTATGTATAGCAGATGTATATGGCAGATATGTACAATATATAGATATGTGTACTATAAACAGATATGTATGGCAGATGTGTATAATATACAGTATATATATGTATGTGTGTACTATAAACAGATATGTATGGCAGATGTGTATAATATATATATATATATATATATATATATATGTATGTGTGTACTATAAAAAGATGTGAGTAGACATTCACACAGCTCAGGAGTTCAGTAGTCTTATAGCCTGTGGTATAAAACTGTCTCTGAGTCTGGTGGTCTTGGTCCGGATGCTGCGGTACCGTCTGCCAGACGGCAGCAGACAGAACAGATTGTTGCTGGGGTGATGGGGGTCCTTTAATATCCTACCGGCCTTCTTCCTACACCGCTGGGTGTAGAGGTCCTCCATGGATGGCAGCTCCGTCCTGGTGATGTGCTGAGCAGTTTTCACCACCCTCTGTAGAGTCTTACGGTTGAGGGCGGTGCAACTGCCATACCAGGCGGTGATGCAGCCAGTCAGGATACTCTCGATGGTGCACCTGTAGAAGTTGCAGAGTATCCTGGAGTCCATGTTGAACTTCCGCAGCCTGCGGAGGAAGAAGAGCCGCTGTCGAGCCGTCTTGGATATGACCCTGGTGTGATGTGTCCATGTCAGGTCCTCACTGATGTTTACCCCGAGGAACCTGAAGCTGCTGACTCTCTCCACAGGAGTCCCGTCGATGGTGATGGGTGTGTGTGCCTCTCTCTGCCTCTTCCTGTAGTCCACAATCAGCTCCTTTGTTTTGCTGACGTTGAGATGGAGGTTGTTGTCCTGGCACCAAGATGTCAGGGCTCTGACCTCCTCTCTGTACGCCGTCTCGTCGCCGTCTGTGATCAGGCCGATGACGGTCGTGTCGTCAGCAAACTTGATGATGGTGTTGGAGCTGTGTGTGGCCACGCAGTCGTGCGTGAACAGGGAGTAGAGGAGAGGGCTGAGCACACAACCCTGAGGGGCTCCGGTGTTGAGGGTCAAGGTGGAGGATGTGATGTTCCCCATCCGCACTGCCTGGGATCTGCCCGTCAGGAAGCTCATGATCCAGTCACAGAGGGCGCTGTTGAGCCCAAGGTCCCTGAGCTTAATGATGAGCTTGGAGGGCACAATGGTGTTGAATGCTGAACTGTAGTCAATGAACAGCATTCTCACATAAGTGTTCCTCTGGTCCAGGTGGGAGAGGGCAGTGTGGAGGGTGAGGGAGATGGCATCATCCGTGGACCTGTTTGCTCTGTAGGCAAACTGCAGGGGGTCCAGTGAGTCAGGGAGGGAGGAGGTGATAAAAGTTTTGACTAACCGCTCAAAGCACTTCATGATGATGGAGGTGAGTGCAACTGGGCGGTAGTCATTGAGGCAGATGGGTTTTGTCTTTTTGGGGACAGGGACAATGATGGACTCTTTAAAGCATGTGGGGACTACAGACTGGAGCAGTGACCTATTGAAAATGTCTGTGAACACATCTGCCAGCTGAACTGCACACACCTTGAGAGCACGGCCAGGGATGCCATCAGGTCCCGGAGCCCTGTGTGCGTTGATCCTTTTCAGAGATCTACACACATCTGCACTGGTTAAAACCAGTGAGCAGGGCAATTACTATGGTGTATGGTTATTATTTTGGCGAGACTGGCCTGTGATGTGGAGCCAGGTAGTTGTGCTGGAGATGCATCATTGGATACTGTTGATGTGGAGAGCGCTTGCTCAGGTGGTGGGTCCATGACTTGCTGAAGTGAGGAGGCAGAATGCAATGACGAGGAAACATCCGAGGTTATGAGTGGCTGCAGTTGGGGCTGAAACCCAAAATCAAATGGTTCTGTGTCATCGTCAGCGTCAGTTTCAATTTCACGACAACACGGACCAAAGGTTACTTCTGATTCAATGTCAGTTACCAGGTCACATTCAAACAGTGTGCCATATCGTATGCCAGTGATTGTAACACCATCCTCTTCCTCTTGTACTCTTTCACTTTTATTCTGCTCTGAATCACACTGAAGATCATCCTGTTGTGAAGCATCATGTGAGTCCTGGTGATCATCCTCCTCATCCTCATCTATTGTTATTACACCGCATTTTGATTTTTCACCATCTGTGGCACTATCATCCTTCAACTCCTTGGGGGAAGTAGCAACATAAAATCGCAACCGTCCCATGCACAAAGTATCATAGATAAATCCAACGGTTACATCCTCTTGGACAGGGTTCTGTTTGTAGTCCCTCAATTCAAAGTTGAACTCAGATTCATGTCCTTTTGATGACAATCCATCTGGAAAGAAGAGCCTCTTTCCTTTTTGAAGGACCTCATCCATTCCACATTCTATTCCAATAGGTACCATTCTTGTCCCTCCTCCCTGTTTACCTCGTATTTGTTTCCTTTGTTCTCCCTCACAGTGCAACCATCCAATTTCAATCTTTCGATGGGTTGCTTTCCGCCTCTTGTTTGAAGAACCTGATGATGAATCAGCTGGCTCTACATCTTGTGTTTTGTTTTCCTCAGCTTTTCTGGCCTGTTTTGTTTTCCTATTTTCATTTTCCTCAGCATTATTTCGCTTCTTAAGCTTGACCCTAAGCTTTTCAAAAAGACCCATTTTGGTTTTTTGTGTTGTCCCATTTCTGCAGAAAATCTTCAATGCCAGACGATCCCCAAATGAGGAAATGTATTTAGCCAGGTCTCCATCTTCCATGCAGGGAATGACATCTTTGTCAATCTGTGAAATTATCAAAATAAATGTAAGTTGTTTTACTCTCACAATAACAAATAGATATGACTAAAGCTCAGTGTATGTGACTGTTGTATCTATATGTTATGTATATATATGTAAGTGTGTTCTTCTGTGAGTGTGGCATGTGTAAAAGGCATATGTGTAAAAGTTCCACACATTTGGTGTTTACATTTACATTCATTCTACATTTTAACATTCATGTCACAGACTAGTCCAGACAAGCACAGACTGACGTTTACACACACTTTACCTTGTCCTCCTCTAAGTGTTTTATTACTTCCTCTAGGACTCCTCGTGGGCGTAGGAAATCAGACACAGTGACACTGGACACGGATAGTCCTGTAAAGAAGATGCAGCACAATTAACAATGTTATGTAATCGTTGCACTATGACCAGTTTACACAATAATATTTGTTTGCACTGTCTGCCAATGCTGGTGAATATGGGCTATTCAATAGGTACCGGTACTTTCTTATCAGCAGTGGTTCACAAGTGCTGCTGGTTTTACTTGAAGTACTAAATGTGCTAGATGACAGGTGAAGTGTCACACAAAATGAAACGCCAGTTTTAAGATGGGTAAATAATAACCCATAGCAGGGTTTATCAAGCTATTTATCTGTCTTATACGGGCGACAGGTATAGTCTAATCTTAATTTCTTGAACCCCTAAACTTTTATTACAGAATTGTGTTCTATAGGCCTTCCCCCTTATTAGTATGCTGCCCATGCATAATAAAATATTATATGGCTGTATGTTGAGTATATGGCTGATATTTCATTTTAAAACTACACCACGCATGTCAGAGGACAATTACAGGAACAGTAGAAACGTGGAACTGTCCATTTTGTATTTTGAAATTAGCACTGATAGGGACGTAGCCTATGCAAGTAACTGAAATACACTGTTCAGTAAAATCAACTTTGTCAATTAAAAAGTGGCATGATATTTTATCGATGGGAAACTTGGGCTGTGCAGACGCACGTTAAGCTACCTAGCTCGAAGGACACCTAACTGACAACAGGCTCAATGGAAAACGTGCTTGCCATTCCGGCTTAACATCGCAGGAAAGCACAAGGCCTACAGTAGGCCTATATTAACCCACAAATGCGTTAAGTTACCCTGATGAATATGATTCATTTGAGTCTTTCTTAAAGATATCAATGCAGCCATCAGCACATAAGCCCAAATGGACGGCAGCGATGACAGAGATTTAACAGAGCTGTATGGGCAACGATAGTTCATATACCGTCTCTGGTATGAGTTTACGCAATCATAGTAAGCAGCTAGACTAACCTATGCCTACAAAACGAACACTATCACCTCATATAAGTTAATTCACTCACCTGATACAGCCATGGCATGCCGATCGATCCCGATGCCCTCCTCATGCCATCCTGTAACTGGAGTGACTCATAGCCCACTTCTACGGAAGGCTCTGTTGGGAGGGACTCGTAGCCAGTGTTCGAACTATGCCGAGATTTTCGGGGGGTCCCATTTTTCTCGGGGGGGGCGCTTGCTCTTGCGCTTGACTTGACTGATATTTTAGAGACCCCCCAACATTTCCCAAATCATGTTTTCGGGGGATCTCTTGTCAGTTTCAGGGGGTCTCAGATCCCCCGAGTCCCCCCGTAGTTCGGACACTGCTCGTAGCCCACTTCCGCCGTTCCTGGCAGATTTCTGACTTTTTTTCTCGAAAATTCTGACTTTTTTTCTCAGAAATTTCAAAAATATTTTCTCTTCATGTGGCCCTAATACTCTTCCGTAGTATACTAAGGAGTGGACAGGTTAATGTGCAACATGTGTTTGAGTGTAAGACAAATCCAGACATGTTACACACCTACGGTCTGGTGTAAGGGCGTACTGTAGGAGCTCTGTATGGGGGGCGCTGCGCTATAATCGGCATACTGCCAGTTCTCTCGACCCCAGGGCCCTCTGGGTAATTATGTTTTCCGTTTAAGTCATCCGTTCCCCAGAGGGGAGATGTGTGTCCGCAGGGACCTCACTTTGACACACATGTACTATCATATATGAACATTGACTTCATAAAAAGCCACAAACATATAACGTAATACTCAATATATGCCTAATGATGATCTATGTTGTGGTAAAGTATGGCGAATACACACACACACACACACACACACACACACACACATACACACACACACACACACACACACACACACACACACACACACACACACACACACACAGACACACACACACACACACAGACACACACACACACACACACACACACACACACACACACACACACACACACACACACACACACACACACACACACACACACACACACACACACACAGGCTGTTTCCCCATCTGCAGGGCCTGTTAAGATTAAATAGCAGCCCCTAGAGGCTCAACATTGTCATCACACCCCAAAACAAATTATTTTTGAGCAGTGATTCTTAACCGTAGGGCCGCGGCCCAAACTTGGGCCGCCGGCGCCACCTAGAGGGTCGCAAAACACTTTCAGTTTTGCACTTGTGGGCCGCAAGGGCCGCGGGACTGAAGGTTATCAACTGAAGGTTATCAACTGAAGACACCAGAGATATGTTATCCATGAGAAGCTCAGTTACAATGCAGCTTTCGACCACGTGGTGGCGGTAATGCATCAGTCAGTTGTTTAACAAGCTGCAATAGACAGAGAAGAAGACTGTCTTTTTCTCTACGCTATATATATATATATATATTTTATAGATATATAACATTTTATATATATATAAAATTATGGAGACGTTTTTAAAAAGGGAAAAATTACGAACATCGTGCCGACCCCCCATAAAAGAGTACATTTTTGCGTCGGTACAATCCCAATTATATAAAACACGGCTTCATAAACGGAGGCACCGAGGCAGTGCCGAGAGCCCAGTGTGTGGAGTGTGGGCTAACGCTGTCAAAGGCACTAAAGCTGTCAAAAGCACTAAAGCCCTCAAAACTACAGCGGCCGACCCGACGCTCGTGGGAAAGCCGGTGGAATTTCTCAAAAGAAAAGAAAATGGGCTGCAGATGCAGAAAAGGTCGGTCGTGTCACTGACTGGCAGCTCCAAATGTGCACCCAGCTACCTCGTAGCCAGACGTGTGGCTACAGAGCAAGAAGGCGTTCACCATAGCGGAGGAGTCGGTTCTGCCTGCCGCTGTTGATATGTGCCGTGAGATGATCGGAGAGGCCGCTGCAAAGAAGCTGCTGACCATCCCACTGTCAAACGACACTGTGAGTCACCGTATCGCGGACATGGCCTCAAACATACAGCATCAACTTCTTGAAAGAATAAAAAGTAGCCAGTTTTTCTATTTACAACAAGACGAGTCCACGGATGTCACGAATGCTGCACTGCTGCTGGATTTTGTTTGCTATCGCTGGGACAGTAGTTTGCACGAAGACATACTGTTTTGTGGAGAGCTACCAACACGTACCACGGCTCAGGAATGTTTCCGCTGCATGGATAACTACTTCACTGAGAACGGCCTGGACTGGCAGAACTGTGTCGGGGTGTGCAGTGATGGTGCAGCATCAATGACTGGCAGGCATCAGGGTGCACCAGAAGCTAAATGGACACACTGTTTTCTCCACCGTGAAAGCCTTGCAGCAAAAAAGTTGTCACCAGATTTCCACCAGGTGATGGATGTAAGTGCGAAAACCATAAACTTTATTAAAAACAATGCTACGAACTCCAGATGTTTTGCTAAGCTTTGCGAGGACATAGAAGCAGATCACATCCAGATGCTGTATCACAGTGAAGTGAAATGGCTTTCAAGTCCTCAAGTGTTTGTTTGAACTGAGGAATGAGGTCTTCTCTTTTCTCACTGAGAAAAACAATCATCTTGCACAGTACTATGCCAACACAATGTTCACAGCAAAACTTGCCTACCTCTGACATTTTTTCACTGCTGAACCAACTGAACATCTCACTTCAAGGAAGAAACAACAAATATGTTGCAGACAAAGTTCAAGCTTTCAAGAGGAAACTTGCTTTGTTGACCAAGAGGGCCGAGGAAAAGAGGATGGACATGTTTCCACTTTTGTCTGACATAAAAACTACTTTCCTGAGGATCTACTTTCCTGAGGATCCCAGAGAGGGAAACATGTGGATTTTGGACCCATTTTCAGTGGATCCCACTAAAAATGGTGTTGCTTTGCCCTCATATCTGGAATCCCAGCTTCTGGAAGTTTCCACTGACAGCACTTTAAAGTTGCAGTGGGGCAAACTGGACCTGGGCTCCTTCTGGATTGCTGTCTCAAAGGAGTACCCATGTCTTGCACCGAGGGCCGTGAAAGTCCTTCTCCCATTCACGACTACATACCTGTGTGAATCAGGATTCTCCATTGTGGCCACAACCAAGACCAAAGCCCGAAACAGACTCAGAGCAATGCTTGAGGCTACTCTGAGTGAGCCTTTCCCCCATTCCACCCAGACTGGATCTGATTATGTCTCAGAGGCAGGCCCAAATGTCTCATTAAGAGCTGAAGATAAAAAAGGGAGTTGTATTACTGTTGTTCATTGTTGTTATTATTGTTGTTATTGTTGATTTGTCAGATATAAAGATTCTTCTGGTTCTGCATGCCTGCTGAAACAATTGTCAAATGACTTCGCAGATTATAAGGCTATAGTTTCATTTGCACTTTATTTCAATTTTATTTACAGTTTATTTCATTCAAAAAAAATGTTCATATTATTTGAATGTATTTATTTTGTCACCTTTTTACTGATTGATTGATTTATATATATATTTGTAATTTTTTTATTATAAGTAAAATCTAAATATTGGTCCTTTTTTAATTAAAAAGCCTGACTTGATCCCTCAGGAATTATCAGCCTGTTCAGTGGCTTGATGTGTGTGCAGGTTTACATACACATGTCTAATAAAAGTCTTTGTGATGATCCCATTTTATCATGTCATTTTATTTGACAAGGTTTTTGCTTGTTAAACTGTAAGTGGATTTGGTTTATTATTGAATACAAATCAAACCGTGAGTGAGGTCAATTAAACCTATACAGTGTAAATATTTAATGGGCCCCGGGCCACTTTGTACTATAAAAATTGGGCCTCAAGGTCAAAAAAGGTTAAGAACCCCTGTTTTAGAGCTCAACAAAACAAAAGGCCTTTTAGATTATGACATAACTTGTTTGCAGTTGACATTTACACATTTAACTCTTGATACACATTTAATTCTTGATACACATTTAACTCTTGATACACATTTAATTCTTGATACACATTTAACTCTTGATACACATTTAACTCTTGATACACATTTAATTCTTGATACACATTTAACTCTTGATTTAAATGTATACAGGAAGTATATGATACTATGCAGTATGGCCTACATATTCATTGATAACGTTATTGCTTTTTTGTTACTGAAAACTTGGAACTTCACTATTAATGATGATTATAAATGAAGTGTGTAACTCATTGAAGTGCAACAACGAAAATCTAATGAAGTTACTAGAGAGCAAAAATATTGAATAATAATCAATAGAAATAAAGAAAAAAACATATCACTATTTTAAAATTACATTTCAGAAAGAGGCAACACTAAGTAGCTAAGTGTGATACAGAATTGTCTGCTTTTAAAGTCTTTACAGCATCCTCAATTAAAGTTAAACATTCCATTATAGACTGCCTGTAGAAGCTGACTCACATCTAAACATTTGTGTTGCATTATGATTATTGCAGTTATTTTCCCCATTATTTTATGTTTACATATGTTTTACTTAGTAGACACCTTAAGAGGGTATGCTTTGTTTCCTTTAATGATAGTGTGAGCATATGCCCGCACGTTTGCAGATGGGTGTTTATGGGATGCATTGTTGTCAAGAACTGCCTTTCATTTCATTTTTTCCTCCGTCAAGGATAACATTACACTCCTATAATGACCTCCTGTAATTTGCTGCCTGTAGTCACTTTTCAAGCCCCCTTCCAGGCGATGTTCCCTTGAAAAGGTTCCCCCTGCAGATTGTTTAAGTGGCTTCGTTCTTTCTTTTCTTAAAAGGTGATGCAGTGTTCATAGCTTCTCACTGCTCATCCTAAGTGACCAACATTAGTTATTGCAGCTTGAATGGATTTATTTTCCCCCCACAAACACATACAAGGACAAATTGAAAAATAAACAAGAACGTTCACTAATTCTTCACGTTGATAAAACATATCGCTGCTGATATATTGCTCCAAGTAAGTACATTTCTAGTACGCACGCAAGCGCAGTGTGTAAAATCTATTGTACCCATTCAACTCTTTTGATGTTCTTGGCTTAGTTGCATGTATCTGGTCAAAAATGTTCTGCATGTGCATGAATCTTTTCATGGCTGTTGAATATGTAAAAACACACTGCACGCTGGTGTTCCGCATTAGATGGCTGCAGGGAAAGAACATCACATCTGTAACAGAGTTGAAAATCATTAATTTTGTCCTGCTTCAACGTGAATTCAGCTGGGATACGATTCATCCTGTGCGAGTTAAAGGAAGAACTAATACACGTGAAGAAAGAAAAAAGGTCCTTTTTCAAAATGTCAAGCATCTTTAATTAAACTCTTTATTTGTAGTTATTCAATAGGACATAAGTGCATTCTATGTATTACGAAATCAGAGTTGTATTGATTTAAAGGTCTTTATTACAGTTTTGTACACCATGTTTTTTTGTTTCACATCAATCTCAGGGATTTTAACGTATTCCTCAGACAGCCCCCTACAAGAACAGTATTGTTGTTACAGAGCACCGAACTCTCCTGAAAGTAACTGAACACATTAATATATAATATTTTTAGTTAAATAATTGAAAAAGATGCCAAAAGAAATATAAATCTTTATTCTTTTCATTGTTTTAAAATAAAAAATATTTTTCTTAGTATTTCATGAGAGGACCGTAGCTTAGCTAACACTCGTTGCTAAACACACTTAGTGGCCGCCTTTGTGCTAGTTTATGTATCATCCTACATATGCTGTGGAATCACTGTTAAAAGTTATAAGGTAGTTGTAGCTTTAAGAAGGTGTGATGGAAAAGAATAACGTTTCATGTACGCTTTTAAACACAATTTAGCTAGAAACGTTATTTATTGTGTGTACAGTTATAACTTGTCCCAGCGCCTATACTATATTTTTGTCCAATAAAAAAAAACGAGTCCAATTAATAGCATTTTGGATTTTATTAAAATTGTAATATCTGTCCAGAATAATTGTTTAGACACATAAGGAAGGGCCTCAGCATTCATAGTGTTTATGATCAAACTAAATATAGCCTTTTCTGTAAATTGATATGAAATGTGCTCATACATCACAATCTGCATGTTCAATACCTATTGAATTTAAATCAGACATGTTCACCTATGTGATTTAACACAAACAGAACATATCATCACATACACGCCAACTCAGCAGGTGGCTTTGCCTTCACTTTTCAGCACACGCTGTAACAATCAAACTGAATCAACATGTTTTCGGTGGCAGGCAATGTTTTAAGGCTTCACATTCATTTCACAACGCTGCTATTAATATAATGAAGATATTTTTGACAACAGCAGTGAAGCTGAATCCCAATGTGACAACACACAGTGGGAATGCTATCAGAATAAGTCTTCCCTGCAAATGATACCATCACGACCCCCATAACAGAGTTTGGAGTATATTACATTCTCCTACAGGGCTTGAATGGGAATTTGGAGCAATAACCTCAAATGATCTCTTCAATAGGAAAATAATGCTTTGTTCAAAGGAGCATTACATCCGGTCATAAAAGGGAAACAAGGGAAATTGTTGATTTATTCTGCATTTCAAGAACAAAATCCAAATGTGGAGAATAAAGTCCAAAACCATATCGAAAATAAAATTAAGATAGCCATTTGGAGAATAAACGGAGAATAAGTTTGAACTTTTGGGGGAATAAATCAAAGTACTAGCGTTAGCGCATACACTGATATTTGGAAATGTTTCTCGAAAGTTTGGCATTTTTCTCAAAATGTAAAATTTATCATCTTGTTTTTCCCTTCATACTCATCCAACAACCTGACTACTCAGAATCACAGCTGTTCACACTGACTTACAATTTCCGGGAAACTGCAAATCAGGGAAAAACACATTGCACTCCTAGAAGTCGAGCATGACTACGCAAGCTCTCCGCTGTTGGACTACAAAATGCTTCTCTCACTTCAGACTAGCTGTGTGTGTGTGTTCTTCAGTGTGTTACAGTTTACTGCTGAGCTGAGGCTGTGTGTGTGTGCCAGCTATTCCTGGGAAGCCTCCGTCAAAGGCACCGTTCAAAACTTCATCCAGGTTGGCCGCGGTGACAAAGTCAAGGTCGGCTCGGACGTTAGCCGGTAGCTCCTCTAAGTCCTTCTCGTTGCGTTTCGGGAGGATGACGCGCTTCACTCCCGCCCTGTGGGCCGCCAGGACCTTGTCCTTGATTCCACCCACCTGAAACAGACCAATCAGCTGTGGTTAAATTTGAAAAACAAATCAATTTTGTCTTTAAATTACGTGTTAAGAACTCACGGGCAGCACCAGCCCTCGCAGCGTGATCTCGCCCGTCATGGCGACATCTGATCGGACCAATCGGCCACTAAACAGCGATGCTAGGCAGGTAACTATTGTAACGCCTGCAGACGGGCCATCTTTGGTGACGGCTCCAGCAGGGAAGTGGAGGTGGATGTCTGTCCCTTCCAGCGGATCTGGCCCTCCGACCACTGATCAAACCCACACAAGTGCACGTCAATTAGCCTAGCTGCGGATCAGAAGCATTTCTTTAACTCATGTACACTTTGAATCTGTGTGCACTCACTGTTGGTGAGCTGGTAGGTCTTAGCGTTGGCTCGGAGCCAGCTGATAGCAAGATGTGCGGATTCCTTCATAACGTCTCCCAGCTGACCTGTCAGAGTGAGCTGGCCCTCCCCCTCCATCCGACTGGCCTCCACAAACAAGATCTCCCCCCCCAGCGGAGTCCAGGCCAGACCGACAGCCACGCCTGGCAGGGTGAGTCTCTCAGACACCTTACCAGAACGAAAAGAGAGATGAAAAAAGCACAAAAAAAGGGAAAAGCCTGTTTTACTTTATACTGTATGATAACATCAAGTGGCTGCTGCACTATTCTCACTTAATGTAGAGCAGCTGTTGTTGGAGCTGTGAGACAGCTTTTCTTTATATTCATGAGCTGTGCAGAAATACCACACAGCCTCAGGACATTAAATATATCTGAAGGTCAGCTATGCAGGTTTCTGTAAATGTAGATTGGTCCTGCTCACCTCCATCTCAAACAGAGGAGGCCCCAGGATGTCTTTCAGGGCCACGTGGTCGATCACGATGGGCATCTCTGGCGGCGCTGCCTTGTCTGAGCACACAGGAAGTTAAGTTAGTCCTTAATGTTGACGTCATATTTTTTATGAGAAGAGTTACAGTGGGGCAAAAAAGTATTTAGTCAGCCACCAATTGTGCAAGTTCTCCCATTTAAAAAGATGAGAGAGGCCTGTAATTTTCATCATAGATACCAACTATGAGAGACAGAATGGGGAAACAATCCAGGAAATCACATTGTAGGATTTTTAAAGAATTAATTTTCAAGAAAAAAGAATTAATTAATTTCATTTGTTTTTCTCATTCTGTCTCTCATAGTTGAGGTATACCTATGATAGGTCCTCTCGCTTTAAGAAAGTACTCCTGATGTCATCTCGTGACCTGGATAAAGACCCCTGTCCACAGTCAATAAATCAGATTACAATCTCTCCACCGAGGGCAAGACCAGAGACAGGTCTGGTGATCATGGTGGAACTAATGTCTAAGGACATCATGGACAAGATTGTAGACCAGCACAAAGACTGAATAGGAGACAAGACCACCAGCAAGCAGCTTGGTGAGAAAGAGACAACTGGTTTGATTATTAGAGAATGGAAGAAGCACAAAATGACCATCAATCGCCCTCAATCTGGGACTCCACTATCTAAGGTCTCGCCTCTTGGGGCATCAATGATCATGAGAAAGGTGAGGGGTCAGCCAAGAACTACACAGGAGGGACTTGTTAATGATCTCAAATCAGCTGGGACCACAGTCACCAAGAAACCTATTGGTAACACACTGCTCTGTAATGGATACAAATTCTACCATTAAAACTATAGACTTTTAATTTATTTGTAAGTAGGCAAACTTACAAAATCACAATTTAATATCCCTCTAGAATTAAGTATACAGAAAACAATTAAATAATACAAATACATTAATTAAATGGATGTGTCTTCTGTGGTACTATGAAAACAAACTGGCATTCAAGAGTTTAAAATTCTGAAAAAAAAAAGCTTAAAGCTAAATCTACTTTAGTTTTACTGGTGCTGCTGATAAAAGGGAGTTAAAAATACTGTCTGTTATTTTTCATGCCATGTCTTAATTCCAGTTTCAGAACAATTACTGTATTATGATATATACCATTACTATGATATAATATACTCTGATAGATGATTTTGGCCCTGAGTAACACATTGAATTAGTGATTTTGAAAACAGGTGTCGTTAGGTGCTAAGCAACTATTGAAAACTGCCAAGTAAGTATTATTTTAAGGAAACTTAGATTATGGAATCTGTTTTCTACAGTAAATAATATAGATATGTTCTCCCCATTTGTTCTCTTAACTGTACCTTAACATCACTTGCTATCATTTGCAGTTATTTTATACAACAGTTTTTATGTTTCTCAAGCTCAATTCTCATACCAAGGAATTATCTAGGCCTTTCTCACATACGAAATCCACACATTATGTAGCTGGAACAACTATGCTACAGATTCTTTGTCATTATTGGTGGTATGCAATTATGAACACAGCCAGTTTCAAGTTGGGGACTTATTGGTGAAACTGTTCTGTAGATAAAGAGGACATATTATATTCATTTTGTGTGTGTGTGTGTGTGTGTGTGGGGGGGGGGGGGGGAGAGAATCTCCCTCTGGTGGGAACATTGGGATTTTTGCCTTTGTAGACCATTTACAAAAAAACGTAACAGGAAAGGGGAAACCCAAAATAGCAGACCAAGACCCCTTGTATGTCATTTTGTTTAACTTGGTGCACTCATGGCTGTGTGTGCCAATAGAAAAGTGTGCAAGCATTGTAAGCAGTGAAATATAATCTTATTAGCGTTTTTATAAGTGTGTGGTCACGTTGTAGTCCCTTTGCTCGCCATGAACTGTTCTTGCTCAGGTTAATCTCCCCCCTAGTATTGGTTTCTTGGGGCCAGAAAGATCCGTTTTTTTCGGCGCTTAAAGCCGGCGCTTAAAGCCGGCGCCGCTGCGGTGGAAACACGAAAAAACCAGATCTTTATCGGCTCCAGCTCCGGCCAGGTTGGTGGAAAAAAGAATTGATTGACTTTAACGTATGCAAGTTGACTTATTGTGAGCGAGAGTGCTCTGCTTAGCATCTGGCTCATCAGGCAGAGAGCCGGGGCTCTTACCCCCCGGCTGCGTTGGGCTCTCCGGGCTCAGAGCCTCCGTCTTTGTGACTCTGTGACCTTCAGCGACCTTCACAGCCACAGCCCGGCAGATCGCCCCTAACTTCCTCTCAAGGGAGCGCACGCCCGCCTCCCGGGTGTAACTTAAAAGGACAAAAACACACAAACAAAGGGGTGAGGTTTCAATGAAGCTGTGGCTGAGCATCAGTGATCAGCATGTGTCTGCTACACAAAACAGGTTCAAATTTAACATTTGGATCAAATGCTGTGCCTCGCTCGGGCCTGAAAACGCTGATTAATCGTTTTTACTGTGGCATTAAGAAAACATAATCATATTAATTTATTCATCCTAGGGGGAATTGTTTTTTTCTAAAAGCTGCTTGGTTTTATGATTAAATATTTTTTTTTTTTAAAAAGAACATTTATGAAAAATGTTTATGTAAACACAAGAAGTTTAAGAAAAAAATCTGCATTAAAATAAATACATGAATAAAGATATTAATGCAAACATAAGCTAAACGAAAAGTTATGAAAAAATGTAAAATGTCTAAAAAAAGATTAAATTAAATAGAAAAATACAATATTAATACAAACATAACAAGTTAAATTAAAATGTCTAGTAAAATATCAAATTAAATATAGTTAAATTAGTTATATAATCATGGGAAATTCAGGTAAAATGTCCCAAAAATATAAAATAAAATATAATATAAACATAATAATTTACAGTAAAATGTCCAACACAAGATAACAAAAATAATATTCAAGTAAAAAAGTGCACACTCATAATAAACAACACATAACATGTATATTGCTACATTTATAGTGATGTACAAATGTGAATACAATATTAATGCTGAATTGCAGTCTAAAAAGCTTGTAGTTAGTTGAAGAACCAGTCTATTGACCATTTGTGGTGAGGAATGAATCCAAGAGCATATCAATGAAAACTTGGGGTAAAAATAGATATGAATTCATTCAAAATGAACTGGATTGGCCCCGGCCGTGGCGCAACTGGCTGGGGCACCTGCAACGTACGCCGGCGACCCGGGTTCAATTGTGGTCCTTTCCGGATCCCATCCCTACTCTCTCTCCCGCTTTCCTGTCACTCTCCACTGTCCTATCCCCCAAAAATATCTTAAAACAAAAAGAAAAAATGAACTGGATTGATAGTGTATGCAAAAATACTTGAAGCCCAGCTGAATTACATCCGTATCTACTCCCTCCACTTAACACCAAACCTCTTCTGTTTCTTCTGCTTTCTGCTATTTGTTCTTCAAAAAAGGTCTAGACAGTAAAAAGGGAGTCTCCTTTAAAGGATGAGCACCAAGCTGTGGGGTGTGGAATGTTACAATGGTAACTGGACTGGAGTGTGGCGTGTGTTGCACCGAGGCTCTGCGGGGAACGTAGTGCTGACCATGTGAAAACAGCGGAAGCCGTTTTATCAGCGGGAGCTCGATGTGGGCTTATTTCCTTTTAAACATGCACTTTGATCCGGCTGGTATTGATAGATGTTACCATTACAGTCTGACTACATTGACAGATAATCAGACTGTTTCCAGCTTCTCAAATGTCATGATTTTTTGCTTTTCTTCAGTGACTTGAATGAATTTGGTTTTAGACTACTGTTAAGACGAAACAACCAACTTGAAGCTGGTAAAATGTGCTCTTTAAAGTGTGATATGTGAGTGAGTGTGATGTTGGTCAACCGCTTAGAGATGTCCTGCCTCTTAGCCTAGCATGTACACCGTATTGGAGTGCTAGCCAATAGAAGCATAACATGCCACTTGTTAGATGCTTTGATCCAAAGCACAGTAGTGATATCACTATGTCGCAGAAGTATGAGTACATCGAGGCATTGTAGGTGGGGTGTGCGGTGGTGGATGGTATGGGAGAGGCTTTTGTTGGCCTTTGAAGACCCTTTTCATGCACAAAAACATATATAGCACACTACAGGAAAGGAATAAAGCCCCCTTAACTTACAGTACACTGTTTTATAACATTCAACCGCAAAGAACTGAATGAGATCCAAAGCAAGACTTTTAATAAAAATCAACACCGGACCAGAATCCATGGTGAAAGGCAGGATACGCACTGTGGAGGACAATAATGCTGATGTGTTTCAGACAGAAACTTACAGACAAATGAGTCTGCACTCATACATCTGGTTTAAAGATGTTCTCTGTCCAATCAAAAGACAGAGACCAGTACTTCACTACAGGATACGCACTGTGGAGGACAATAACGCTGATGTGTTTCAGACACAGACTTACAAATGAGTCTGCACTCATACATCTGGTTTAAAGATGTTCTCTGTCTTATGAAAAGACAGACACCATTACTTCACTGCCTCTCGCGCCGGCAGTGAAGTAATGGTCAATATTCACAACACATAGTCACTAAACCACTTGACAACTTAATGACACACTCTGATGACCAGTGGAATTCCAAGTAAGCCTCAGATCCTGGATTTCTCTGCCATTCACACAACATACACATGGCTCTTGTGAGCATGCAAACACGTGCATATAATCTTGGGAATTGGGTGTCATTTATTTAAAATATTCCTGTGTAACATGAGCTCAAGCATGCTGTAACAAATATGATGCACCTGTTACTGACTACTAGACAGGGTCTCTCCACTAATGACGTATTTTGAGACCACTAAAGGATGTGAAGATTTCATAAAATGTGGCTCTTATTATGTAGAACTTGAGTTATTTACCTTTTTTCATTACATACTTTTTAAAAATGTTTTGTGTGTGTATACCTGCTGATAATATTCTGTGTGGTGTCCTGTGGTATATGCAGCTGTTGAGGGGTTAACCCATGCTGCTCCAGCTGGTTTGGGATCAGGTGACGGTGAGCTATCTCCACTTTCTCCTCCTGAGTGTAGCCTGAAACACACAAACTAGTCTTTGAACACAGTAATTCATAATATTCATTATTGGTATTTGTAAGGGATAACGCACAGCGAGCCAAACACATGTGTCTTTAAAGCTGTTTCCTTCTGTTGCGCTCTTTTTTTTGTTCTCTTATTTTTTACTTGTTACAGTTTAGCCATCATGATGCCAATATTTAATCTGCTCCACATACAGTGAAGGATTGTGAACTATTTGATCCCCTGCAGATTTTGTGAGTTTGCCCACTTGCAAACAACTGAACAGTCTTTACTTTTAGTGGTAGGTTTATTTTACAGTGAGAGACAGAATATCAAAAATCCAGAAATGTACATTAAAGATATAAATTGATATGCGTTTGAGTGTGGGAAATAAGTATTTGATCCCCTTTCAAAACATGCCTTAGTACTTGTTGGAGAAAGCCTTGTTGGACAGCACAGAGGTCAGATGTTTCTTGTAGTTGGTCACCAGGTTTGCTCACACCTCAGGAGGGATTTTGGTCCACTGCTCTCTGCAGATCGGAAATCCTTAAGGTTTGGAAGCTTCAGCTTCCTCCACAGATTTTCTATGGGATGGAGGTCCGGAGACTGGCTAGGCCCCTCCATCACCTCAATGGGTTTCTTCTTTAGCCACTCCATGTTTTGGGTCATTGTGCTGGAGGAGCTATCCATGTCCCATTTTCTGTGACCTGGCTGAGGGAAGGGGGTTATCAACCAATATGTTACGATACATGGCCCCCACCATCCTCCCCTCGATGCGATGAATCACCCTGTCCCATTAGCAGAGAACACCCCCCCAAAGCATAATGTTTCAACCTCTGTGCTTGATGCTGGTGATGGTGGTCTTCAGGTAATAGTCAGCATTGTTGTTCCTCCAAACACGACATGTTGAGTTGATGCCTAAGATCTTGATTTTGGTCTCATCTGACCACATCACCTTCTCATAAGCCTTCTCTGAATCATTCAGAGGTTCATTGGTAGACTTCAGATGGCCTGTACATGTGCCTTCTTAAGCAGGGGACCTTGCAGTCCGTGGGAGCCAGAATTCTTGTTGGTTGCAAGAGGATCAAATACTTATTTCCCACAATTAAATGCAAATAAATGTATATCTTTGTGTACATTTCTGGATTTTAACATGCTGGGGTGTGCATGTTTGGATGAAACCAACTGTGATTTGCTACGCAGCATGACACAATATTTCTTCAGCTGTTTCCTAGATATGGAGAAAACTCAATTACACGGATGCACTCTGGGGTTAGTTTATCACCAGAGCAAGAGTCCCAGGTTCCTTGATCAAACGGAAAGTGCTACAAGAGGGGATTTCTTAGAGCACCTGAACCTACCTGGTACCTGCAGCACCTCCATCCTGTCCAGCAGGGCAGGGGGAATGGTGGCTGTGGTGTTTGCTGTGGCAATAAAGAGAACTTGGGACAGGTCAAAGGCCACGTTGAGGTAATGGTCGGTGAAGCTGTGGTTCTGCTCTGGGTCCAAGACCTAAAGGCACAGGTAGAGACAGTTTTAGTGTGTGCATTTTTGTATCGAACTTCATTTAATTCATTTAGATAGAAAGAGGGCCAGCTAATCTTAGCCTGGCATCATCTCTGGTTTGAACACAAACGTGAGGAGTCATTAACAGCATCAACAGGCTGCAGCATTATTTTATTAAATGTTACCAAGAATAAGTCACAATGACTGATAAGATATATGCCTCAATAAGTGTCTTTTTACAATGAGTTTAACTGTAGAAGAACCCAGTTTATCTTCCTTGATTACATTTGCTTTATTGGTCATCATTTGGGGAATGGGTTCATCCGAGCTGCATGTAACAAGGCATTGCACATGAATTCAAAATTAATAAAATAAAAAATAAACAGGAAGCTAAATGGACACACTGTTTTCTCCACCGTGAAAGCCTTGCAGCAAAACAGTTGTCACCAGATTTCCACCAGGTGATGGATGTAAGTGCGAAAACCATAAACTTTATTAAAAACAATGCTACGAACTCCAGATGTTTTGCTAAGCTTTGCGAGGACATAGAAGCAGATCACATCCAGATGCTGTATCACAGTGAAGTGAGATGGCTTTCAAGAGGACTAGTCCTCAAGCGTTTGTTTGAACTGAGGAATGAGGGCTTCTCTTTTCTCACTGAGAAAAACAATCATCTTGCACAGTACTATGCCAACACAATGTTCACAGCAAAACTTGCCTACCTCTGACATTTTTTCACTGCTGAACCAACTGAACATCTCACTTCAAGGAAGAAACAACAAATATGTTGCAGACAAAGTTCAAGCTTTCAAGAGGAAACTTGCTTTGTGGACCAAGAGGGCCGAGGAAAAGAGGATGGACATGTTTCCACTTTTGTCTGACATACAAACTACTTTCCTGAGGATCTACTTTCCTGAGGATCCCAGAGAGGGAAACATGTGGATTTTGGACCCATTTTCAGTGGATCCCACTAAAAATGATGTTGCTTTGCCCTCATATCTGGAATCCCAGCTTCTGGAAGTTTCCACTGACAGCACTTTAAAGTTGCATTGGGGCAAACTGGACCTGGGCTCCTTCTGGATTGCTGTCTCAAAGGAGTACCCATGTCTTGCACTGAGGGCCGTGAAAGTCCTTCTCCCATTCACGACTACATACCTGTGTGAATCAGGATTCTCCATTGTGGCCACAACCAAGACCAAAGCCCGAAACAGACTCAGAGCAATGCTTGAGGCTACTCTGAGTGAGCCTTTCCCCCATTCCACCCAGACTGGATCAGAGGCAGGCCCAAATGTCTCATTAAGAGGCGAAGATAAAAAAAAGGGAGTTGTATTACTGTTGTTCATTGTTGTTCATTGTTGTTCATTGTTGTTATTATTGTTGATTTGTCAGTGTGGCAGCCGGGTGTGGTTAGAGCGCCGGCTGCTGGGGTGAGGGGAGTGGCTCGGCCGGAGACCAGACAGCTGATCGGAATCAGGTAATCAGGCAGTCAATATAAAACATGTCGGTAACCTGGTTCTGGTCTGTCTTGCAGTAGGCTGGGTCCTGGGAAGACCACACACCCCGTCCTGGCCTTGCCCGTCCTGGAAGTACCGCGGAGCTTTCTTTTGATTGCACGTTTCGGACGAAATAAACGCTATTGTTTTTGCCCAACCCCGAACGCTTCCGTCTCTTGCCTTTTACCTGAGCCATCCTGCTCACAGTGGCACCTAAACAGGGACCTGACCCCTCAGATGACGGAAGGAGAAAGCCCGCTGGGCCAGGCCCTCCAGCGTCTCGCCCTCATGCAGGCTCGAAATCGCCTCCAGCCAGTGGGAGGACCGTGCTCTCCTGCGGGAGCTGCTGCAGCGTCCGGCCGCCCGGGAGGCCGAGCCGGTGACCAACCCAGCCCGGCCGCCGCAGATTGCCCTCCAGAAGATGTCAGCCGACGACGACTCAGAGGCTTATCTGGACATATTTGAGGGCACTGCGGCGGCGTGCGGGTGGCCGGAGGAGGAGTGGGCTGTGCGGCTTCTTCCCCTGCTGGCCGGGGGAGCGCAGCTAGCCGCCCACAGCCTGCCAGAGTCCGATCGACATGAGTACAAGCAGCTGCGGAGGGCCATCCTGGACCGGCTCGGCAGCACGCCAGAGGGACACCGCCGCCGGTTCAGGGCCCTTCCCTTCGAGGACGCTGGCCGCCCCTTCTCCTACGCGAAGCAGCTCCTCGATGCGACGAGGCGCTGGCTTCAGCCAGGGATGCGCTCCGCCGAGGACGTCATGGAGCAGGTGGCACTGGAGCAGTTTGTCGCCGGGCTGCCATCGTCAACGGCGAATTGGGTCCAGTGTCACCGCCCTGCCAGCCTGGAGGCAGCCTTCGTCCTCGCGGAGGACCACCTTTCGCTTCCCCGGCGGAGCATGAAGGAGGAGCCCCGACAACCTGTCGTCCCCGCGGGCCGACCCGTTCCAGCCCCGAGGAGGAGGTTCCCGACAGCAGCCGCTGCACCGCCTTCCCCTCAACCCACGACCCGGCCCCTTCCCACTCAAGCCCTACCTCATCTCTCTCTCTCTCTCTCTCCTCAGGATCCAGCCTCCGCCTCTGGTCGTCCGGCACCACGGGGGGCTCCTCAGGCGCCAGGGCAGGAGTGCTGGCGGTGCGGGCAGCCCGGCCACTTCCGGCGGGAGTGTCCCATGATGGAGGTCGGACAGTTGGTCCGGGTTGCGGGACCGCCAGTTGCCTCCCCCGGTTTAGAAGGGACGTACCGTATACCGGTATGTATACAGTGGGGTACCCACCAGGCTCTGATGGACACGGGCTGTAATCAGACGATGATCCATCAGCGCTTGGTTCGGCCGGGGGCATTGGTTGAAGCATCGTGGGTGAAGGTGAGGTGTGTGCATGGGGATATTCACCAGTACCCGGAGGTGACTCTGGAAATATCTTTTAGGGGTAAAAAGCATAGAGTCAGGGCTGGAGTTAGTACTCGCCTCACGCACCCTCTGATCTTGGGAACAAATTGGCCGGGGTTTGCTAAGCTAGCGGGGGCTATGGGGGTGCGTTCACGGGAGTCAGGGAAATGTGAGTGGTGTGCTGTGTTTAGAGGCGAATCGGAAGCGGCTGACGGCGACGAAGGGGGAACAGACACGGAGGGGGCCGGGGAGGTCCCTCTACCACCGGAGGGTGCCGGGGAGGCCCCTCTGCCCCCGCCAGTGTTTCCGGTTGAGGATTTCCCCCTCGAACAGTCTAGGGATGGGACCCTTCAGCACGCTTTCGATCAGGTGGTGAGTATTAATGGCTCCCAGCTCCACCCAAACACAGCACTCACACACCCACACTTTGTTGTTATTAGGGACAGGCTGTATCGTGTGAGCCGTGACACACAGACAGGAGAGATCAATACCCAGTTGTTGGTACCACAAAGCCGTCGGGAAATGATTTTCCAGGCAGCTCATCACAACCCCATGTCAGGTCACCTAGGGTACGATAAGACACTACACCGGATCATGGCCCGATTTTATTGGCCGGGCATTCGCGCGGATGTGAAGCGGTGGTGTGCATCCTGCAGCGAATGTCGGCTGGTTAATCCGCCGGCCACCCCAAAAGCGCCTCTGCGCCCACTCCCATTAATTGAGGTGCCTTTTGAGAGAGTTGGTATGGACCTCATCGGGCCATTAGACCGGAGTGCACGGGGATATCGCTTTGTACTCGTCCTAGTGGATTATGCAACACGATATCCCGAGGCAGTGCCGTTGCGCAATATCTCTGCAAAGAGCGTTGCACAGGCACTGTTTCATATAATCTCCCGAGTCGGGATCCCGAAAGAGATCCTGACTGACCAGGGCACGTCATTTATGTCACGCACACTACGCGAGCTGTATGAACTGTTGGGCGTCCGCTCGATCCGGACTAGCGTTTACCATCCACAGACCGATGGCCTGGTGGAGCGGTTTAACAAAACGCTAAAGAACATGGTTCGTAAGTTCGCTCACGAGGATAGCCGTAATTGGGATAAATGGCTAGACCCTCTGTTGTTTGCAGTGCGGGAGGTGCCTCAAAAATTCAGTACGTTATGGACCTGCGAGCAAAACTCCATTCACTGGGGCAGTTATCACGGGAGAATTTGCTGCAGGCTCAGGAACGTCAGCAGCGCCTGTACAACAGAGGGTCGAAACTGAGACAATTTTCACCGGGAGATAAAGTACTTGTGTTACTCCCGACTTCTAGCTCCAAATTACTCGCCAAGTGGCAAGGGCCCTTCATGGTCACACGACGAGTGGGGGACGTAGATTATGAGCTGGTGCGTTCTGACAGGGGGGGAGCAACACAGATCTACCACGTAAACCTCCTTAAAACATGGAGGGAAGTGGCGTCTGCTTCTCTGGCCACCACGGTGATAGAGAGAGATGAGTTGGGACCGGAGGTCATTATTAACACCGAATTAGCCCCGGTCTGTTGCGGCGACCATCTCTCACCCGGTCAGATGGCAGACGTTGCCGCGTTGCAAGGGCGGTTTGCCGATGTGTTCTCCCCGCTGCCAGGGCGCACCTCTCTCATAAACCACCGCATAGAAACGCCCCCGGGCGTGGCCATTCGTTCACGGCCCTATCGGCTGCCTGAACACAAGAGGAAAATTGTTCAGGCGGAGCTTCAGGCTATGCTAGAGATGGGAGTAATAGAAGAGTCCACCAGTGAATGGTGTTGCCCTGTCGTGCTGGTACATAAGCCGGACGGGTCAATCCGGTTCTGTGTGGACTACCGCAGGGTTAACGAGGTGTCCAAATTCGATGCTTATCCAATGCCCCGGGTCGACGAACTCCTGGATCGGCTAGGCACTGCTCGTTTTTATACGACACTGGATTTAACCAAGGGCTACTGGCAGATTCCCCTTTCTCCAGAGTCGAAGGAAAAAACGGCCTTCTCCACTCCGTACGGTTTGTACCAATTTGTCACACTTCCTTTCGGGTTGTTCGGGGCTCCAGCCACCTTCCAACGGCTCATGGACCGAGTGCTGCGTCCCCACTCTGCATATGCTGCTGCTTACTTGGATGATGTCATCATCCACAGTGAGACATGGGAGCAGCATATGCAGCAGGTGGGGGCAGTGCTCGAGTCCCTGAGGCAGGCGGGGCTCACGGCCAACCCAAAGAAGTGTGCGGTTGGGCGGAGGGAGGTACGGTATCTGGGGTACCACTTGGGCGGCGGGCAGGTGCGGCCACAGATAGAGAAAACTGCCGCAATTTCTGCCTGTCCGGTGCCCAAGACGAAAAAAGAGGTTAGGAGGTTCGTGGGGCTGGCCGGTTACTACAGGCGGTTCATCCCCGCCTTTTCGGAGCTGACCAGCCCTCTGACCGACCTGACCCGAAAGGGTGCTTCAGATCCGGTCCAGTGGACGGAGCAATGTCAGCTGGCGTTTGAGAGGGTTAAGAAAGCCCTCTGTGGAAAGCCGCTTCTGTTCACCCCTAACTTCTCTCTACCTTTTGTTTTGCAGACCGACGCCTGGAACAGTGGGGTGGGGGCCGTTTTGTCCCAGCAGGTAGAGGGGGTCGACCGCCCCGTACTGTACATTAGCCGTAAGCTGGCTCAGAGGGAGGTGAACTACAGTACGGTGGAAAAGGAGTGCCTCGCCATAAGGTGGGCGGTCGGCGCCCTGCGTTACTACCTCCTGGGGCGCCCTTTCACCCTCTATTCGGACCATGCCCCGCTCCAGTGGCTCCACCGCATGAAGGATGCCAACGCCCGGATCACTCGTTAGTATCTGGCGTTACAGCCGTTTAACTTCAAGGTGATCCACAGGCCGGGTAACCGGATGGTCGTGGCTGATTTCCTCTCCCGCTCGGCGGAGGGGGGGAGTCAAAATAATAACAAAATAAACGCTATTGTTTTTGCCCAACCCCGGCGCTTCCGTCTCTTGCCTTTTACCTGAGCCATCCTGCTCACAGTCAGATATAAAGATTCTTCTGGTTCTGCATGCCTGCTGAAGCAATTGTCAAATGACTTCGCAGATTATAAGGCTATAGTTTCATTTGCACTTTATTTCAATTTTATTTACAGTTTATTTCATTAAAAAAATATTCATATTATTTGAATGTATTTATTTTGTCACCTTTTTACTGATTGATTGATTTATATATATATTTGTAATTTTTTTATTATAAGTAAAATCTAAATATTGGTCCTTTTTTAATTAAAAAGCCTGACTTGATCCTTCAGGAATTATCAGCCTGTTCAGTGGCTTGATGTGTGTGCAGGTTTACATACACATGTCTAATAAAAGTCTTTGTGATGATCCCATTTTATCATGTCATTTTATTTGACAAGGTTTTTGCTTGTTAAACTGTAAGTGGATTTGGTTTATTATTGAATACAAATCAAACCGTGAGTGAGGTCAATTAAACCAATACAGTGTAAATATTTAATGGGCCCCGGGCCACTTTGTACTATAAAAATTGGGCCTCAAGGTCAAAAAGGTTAAGAACCCCTGGTTAGGGGGGGTGGATAAATGGAAAAAATGGAAAATGATTACGCCCACTTCAGTGATGGTGCATTGGGTCATTTGGGAGATATTTTGTATTGGAAGTTGGTACCTATCATGAAAAACCCCCTACCCCACCCAAAAAACTAAATCGGACATGTTTTTTGCCCCCTTTTCCCCCCTTTTATCATTAAAAATAAAATAAAATCTTAAGAGAACACTTTGGTTCACCTGTCAGATGTTGCAATGTTCTAATGTGATAAAGTACATATACATAATACATTGTGGCTGCTGGTTGACTGCAAGCAAACCGTTGAAATCCCCAAGCAGACAGTCATATTCAACACACCATCAGACAAGCAGTTAAACAAAGTTGTCCCAGGTATGTGTTTTCCTTTTAAACAAAATTATTATATTCTAATTGTATTATTATATGATTTATTGTACTATAATTTAGCTTGGTTTGTGTCAGGTTCCAATATTAGTCATACTTTTAGCTTTCTATCTGTTAAGAACATAGCTCAAACTAGCTAGCTAGCTAGCTTAGTGCAACAGTTGCACCCACACTACACTGGGCTTCAGCAGTGCCATGAATAAAGTGATGCGGTTGGTGGAGGCCGATATGAAGATGGAGCAAGTGCTACAGAGTTTCATGGTGGATCTGGATGTAGACAGCAAGAATGCCAGTGTGGCTGGACAGGCACTGGACATGTGCCTCAAGTTGGTGGCTCCTGAGTATTCCCACAAACCCTGGAACCGCTACAGGGAATTCCTCCTCTTCCTTGAGCAAAGGCAGGTATCCAGTGTGCTGTTTTCCTACAAAGACAGCAGGTTTGGATGTCTCTCCAGGGCAGCAGCAGTCCTAATATACCACTTTGGCCATCTGACAGAGTTCCTGAGCCAGAACCCTCACATAAACAACCGCCTGGCCTGGCTCGTCAGAGAAGTGATGGAGCTTCCCTACCTCAAAGTGGCCCTTTTGGTGTTTGCCTGCCTGGGTGTGCACTTGGTGGAGCCCTTCTATGCCAGAACCATAGAGAAAGATGCTACCCATACTCAGCTCAGGGAGTTCTACAAGGGACTGCATAAAGGCTTGGGCCAGCCAATCAGCGACAACTACACTACGTTCACAACAGCTGAGTATCCTGTAGTGTCTGACAAGCTTTTCAGTAGCGTAAAGAAGACCTACACGGAAGAGGTCCTGAACTCAGTGTCAGACGTGGCTGCCGAACACTTGGATGAAGTGAAGAAGCTGACAGATCTCATGCAGCCCCATCTGAAGACTGTCCTGGCCAGGCAGAGGAGGGACTATGGGATTGATGAGGAGACCTTCCCAATGGACTACCCTGTCAGTGAACAGGCTAGTAACATTGATGGCACCCCTGTGCACAACATTGGGATGGAGAGACAATGTGGCAAGGTGGACTACAGACTGAAGAAGCTAGGCACACTGAACGCAGTCAGTAGGTCAATAATTTTACAGAAGAGCCAGGAGCTTAGGGATGGACAGATTCTGTCCTTCAGATGTTTCAAGGCAGCAGCCCAAGCAAAAAGAGAGGTTGAACTCAACTGGAGTAAACTCATGAAGGCGAAATTCGAGAGTGGGGCAGACGAGAAACAGGAGATGGCTCAAAGAAAGGAGAGGAAGAGACTAGACATGCTGGACACACTGAAATCTAGAGGTGGCCCCTTCACTGACAGTGGGGAAGTTGAAAAGTTCCTTGTGGATGAAAGTCTGAACAACAACGCAAAGCTGCAGAGGATGAAGCTCGAGGTTCAGTTTGCCAGAGAAAGCACCACGCTTCTGCCTAAAGTCGATCCTATCTTCAGAATCCAGGTGACACTGCCCAGTGGGAAGAGGAGGATGAAAACAGCACAGGAGTTTGGAGATGCTCTCATGGCGTACCTAGGCAAGAGGAGTGACCGAACCACACTGGAATATGCAAAATTCCAAGAAAGTCTTGAAAGGCTAAGAAAAATGTGAGGTGCTACTTAAGACTGACAAGTTCAAGTTCTTTCCATGTCAATGTGACTGAATAAAAATGAATTAACTGTTTTGTATTTGAAATAAAAAAATTCCAAATGAGTTTAGTCTTTTAGTATTGGCAGACTGTAAGAATAGTGAATGCATACAAAGGGCAGAACAGCTAAAAAAAACGCTTTTTGTTTCTTTTTTTAATTTTAAAGAGGGATGGGGTATTATTTTCAAGATACAGGGTCACTTTGAGGTGTAACAGTTCTTCTATTAATAGTGTTTATTAAATATCAAATGGGTTTGAAAGCATTTATTCAACAGTATATAGGCAAACAGTAAGAACAGCTTATGCATACCAGGCGGAATGTGCAGAAAATGCCACTTTTGGGGTTCTTTTTTTCATTTTCAAGGGGTGGGGGGTTATTTTCAAGATACAGAGTTACTTTTGGTGTCAAAGTTCTTGTATTGATAGTGTTAATCAAGTCCCAAATGGGTGTGTTGAAATTTTGAACTTGATGATTATCCCCCCCCCTACCTGATTTAGATAACGTTTTAATGCGGAAACAACAACAAGATGAGTTTGACTTTTTTCTTGGTTTTCCATAATATTGTTTAATTGAACACACAAATGTATCAAACTTAGCAATGAAGTTCTGGCTTTTTTTGCATATTTTTGAAATATTGCCAAAAGTTATTGAACCTATTACAAGACGACTCAGATGAGTCAGGTCTGCCTTTTTCTGTGACAGCGTTAACATACTTTGTTCACGTTAGGGCCTTACTAAATTAGTTTGATTGAGAACATTATGGACGTGAGGTTGAACCATTTACCCTATTTAAGTGTTTAAAGGGGCCCTATTATGCCAATTTTCTGGTTCATAATTGTATTTTGTGCCTCTACTGGGACATGTCTCCATGCTTTATTGTTCAAAAAGCTCTTTATTTGTCTCATACTGCCTGTGCTGCAGCACCTCTCTTCACTCTCTGTCTGAAACCAGAGCCCAGTCTGCTCAGATTGGTTAGCTGATCGGCTATGTTGTTATAAGTCAACCGCTTAGAGATGTCCTGCCCTGTAACCTATCACCTTCAATATGTTGGAGGGCTAGCTGGAGGGAACTTTGGGAATTTGGCCTTTGAAGACCATTTACATGCACAAAAACTATAACATACTACAGGAAAGGGAAACCCCTCAAAAGCATAATAGGGCCCCTTTAAGTGTGTGTAAATTAGATGCTGTTTCCGACCTAATGTGTCTAATTGAGGTGACCAACATGCAACTTTTTTCGATTAATCCCACACCACATAAATGCAGCAGAATATTCCCTTCCCCCCAAACGAGATAACTATAGAGAAACACAATTTATATATCCTCCCAATTATAAATTATTGGGTTCACCCTTTTTCAAACATTGAGGACAATTGATACGAATACATAAGTCATGTGAGAGGGAGGGACATATCTGACCTCTAAAAGGGCAGCTGCTGGGTCTCCTTGCAGGCTCTTCCCCAGTTTGTCCACCTCGTCCAAGAGGAAAACGGGATTATTGACGGCAACTGTCTTCAAACCGTTGATGATGCGGCCCGGCATACTGCCTACGTACGTGCGTCTGGAGAAGTGAACACAATTTCAACTCCTGACTTTGGTGTAAATTATGACAAGAGAAAAGTGTCATGGTGAACTTCATTTCTAAGCATTTTTTTGATGCTCAACTGCTCATAGGAGTATGAATTGCATTATCAGGCAACAATGATAATGGAATGGTGGCAGAAAACATATCTGTGACAAATACAAACATGTTTCAAACATTTGTCAGCTCAAGGCATGAGATCTTCAGGATCTGGGTTTCAAAGAAATGAAATAAAAAAAACAACAGGAGTGATCTACCTGACATATCATTTATTGTTAAGATGAACAAAAATTCACCCTTGAAGAACTTTAGGTCGTTATCTCTTGCGCTCCTGCTGTTGGAATGCCTGACACATGTTTCTCATTTGGTTGGTAGAAAGTGTCTAAACTCAGTCTCGTCTTTTTAAAGCAGGGAACAGCTCTGTCGCAACCTGAGATGAATTTTGCTGCCTTGCTCACCCCTCTGCAGACACACATGCATGCAGAGGCAAAGGCTCTGATATGTTATTGTTATTCCACCTGATACTATATACCCGTGCGCAAACACACAGCAGACTGTCTGCATTGTGTGTTTTGATAAGAGTTCAGACTCATTCTGATCAAAGGCAAGATAAATGTCAAGACGGATGCCCCTTAATGATTAGTTTTCTTTACAAAAAGCAGAAACTGTGTGAGTCCATAAATATACTGATAGTTTGTTAGGTCTTTGTTTGTTTTGCAGAATACTTTTACCTGATGTGAGCAAGACAACAGTAATCTTTTAATTCCACAATTTATTTAGTTTAATCCTTAATTTTAGTTGTCGTATCAAAGTTCATTCAATTCCACACGGTTGTACTTTTTACCAGATAATAACGCTTTGTCCCCGTATGAACCCTATCTGAGGTTACGGCAGAATTGATTTAACTGTTTTACATCAGTGCCGCTGATGTTGTGATTTGATAATGTGGTTTACTTGTCAAGAGACAACATTAGCAGCAAACTACTATCCCTGAAAAGGGCATGTCTGGGGTTGGAGGCTCCGTAAGAGATGTGCTGTTTACAGATGTAATTGGTCTGCAGACTCTTATCCGCACAACCTTTAAACATGCACATGTGTGTTTTAATCCTCACTGTCTTAAATTACACACAGGTTGACTCCCAGACAAGCTGGATTTAGATCCATCTTGAGCCAGTGTGTTGAACTGCTGGATAAATACTCCAGCAAGAGTCTTTTAGAAAAAACTTGAAAGAAATAAGGGAAAAAATAACTTGAAAAAACACAAGAAACAAGTTTCCAGGATTACACGCCGCTCCCGAACAAAGACCCATCTGGAGTAAATCCAGTTTGCAGCTGATAAATCAGAAGTCCATGAATTCTAAATATTGAGATTTCTTCAGACGTGTGCATATTTTAAATGGAATGATTTGCCTCACATTCAAGCTGTTTAAGAAATCTCCTTCCCCTAGCTCCACAAAACAAAACATGGTGTTCATAAGCCTCTCAAGTAGGGTGATACCTGTGTCCTCGGATGTCAGATTGGTCACAGACGCCTCCCAATGCGATGCGGTGAAACTCTCTGCCCAGAGTCCTTGCTATGGAGCGACCCACACTGGTCTTACCTACTCCTGGGGGCCCCACGAAGCACAGGATGGGACCCTAAAGACAAAAAGTGCATGAATTCACAGGCAAAAAAAGCGAGACAGGGTTGTGGCGGATGCAGTTTTGAATCCAGCCTGTGACCCCTTTTCTGTGCTCCTATTTTTTACTTTTCTCGCAATTAAACTGTTCCAACAAATAATCTTAAGCTTAACAGACCGACAATTCTTTAAGACACACCTTCAGTGAAGTTTTCAGCTGCCTCACAGCCAGGTACTCAAGCACACGTCTCTTCAGCTTATCCATGGCAAAGTGGTCGTTGTCCAATAGAGTGCGAGCTGCTCGGATGTCCAGGCAGTCTGACCATTGTGCATGTGAATGTGTGTGTTGGGTAGATTCCAAGAAAAGAAAAAGAAAGCAAGTACAATGATTTTCCTTCAGACATACTGATGTGAGGTTTTTTGTTATTCAGGCATTCTGCGGTCAGTGGCAGAGACAAGGCCAAGCAGAGTCTACCACAATTATATTATCATGTAAATGTGTGACATTTATTGGCAGCGGGTCTGATATTCTTATTTATATTCTACCTCAAATAAATCATCATAAATAATTGCATGGTACATTGTTTGATAGGATTATGGCATTGGAACTTTTCATGGAAATTACTCTGGGTTAAGATATAGCAAAATGCTTTTACATATTTACGTTGAACACATGATTAGCATTAGCACAATTGTTCTTTGTTATTATCAATAACATATTAGAAATCTGCGAAATATGTATCTCTGTATCCTCGGTAAATCCCTTGACGTGCAGCAAACATTAATTTTCAGCTGGATGTGTGTCTTTGACAACATGATGAAAGCAGGTCTACTATTCAGCATGAGTTTGCCAACTGTTGTGTAAAAATATCTGGCTCTGGAGCAGCTAAATGCTCCAATATGTTAACAGATCATTGCTAATCTTCACATGGTGTTGTCCTGAGAATTTTTGCTGTTAACAGCTGCTGCTGGAAACTGGATGAGATTGGATGAGAGTTGTGAGCCAAAAGGGCAAAAGTTTTGGACCTTAAAACCACAACAATGAGCTGATAGACACTAAAACACTCCTTACAGCTGGGCGGAACTACAGAGTTTAGTTGGTTAATCAAGCCACACCTTTCATATAAAAGTATTGATAAATTCGGGTAAAACTTTTCTTACATAAAATAAAGGAATATAGTAGGAATATACATTAGCAAGTTCCCTTGTTATGAATTTGAGAGGTAAGTGTAATCAGAGATCTCTTACTGTATCTAAGGAATCTGACATTCTGCATTTGGATCTAGAAAAAACATCGCCTTCAACTTCATTTACCTTTAGTGCTTTTACTCCATGGCAACTCTACCATCAGATCCAAGTAGTTTCTGGTCAGGGCGAATTCAGGCATGGACTGAGGCATCTTTTTTAATCTGAATACACATGTATGAGATTAAATGTAATACAGGTCAGACTTTGTGCTCATCAGTGAAATCATGCATTAAACAAAGTAAGACATTGTACTCAAGACAAAACCACATCTAAGAAATGATCTGAAGGGATTGAGAGTATTCAAAGGCTTTAAAAATGAATCTTAAAAAACTAAAAACAAGCTTTTGTTTTAGAAGAGTCTTTTTTAAATTAAATTAATCAAAACATGATCTATCAAAAAAGTATCAGCATGTGGCATTGTTTCACCCAAAATATTTGCTTTTTTAGAACTGTGGAATCAAAAGGTACAGTTATATAAATGTGAGTTCACCTCTTGAGCTCTTTCAGGCAAACTCTAAGTGCAGCTTCAGGCATCTTGGCTCCATGAACCTTCCTTTCCAATGCTGCTGTGTCATCCCCATCCTCATCTTCATCTTCCTCATCCAGGTTAAACTGCCTGCCCGGGAACACTCCACCTTTACGAACTGATATCACCTGTTCAGATGAGACACAGAGACGTGAGCGGGGATATAAATAAAGATACTGCTGAAAGAAAAATTAGAAATTCCAAAGTTTTGATACCCTCTTCTCATTGTCAGGACTTTTTTTCCTGGTTTTCTGCAGCAGCTTCAGTCCCTCTATCTGTCTTGTCAACATGGGCAGAGCCTTCTTGAATCGCTCCTCCAAACTTAATGCATCAAGGACCTTCAAAGCACACGGAATTACACAAACACAAATAGATTCACTTAAGAGAAAATCTTTGACGCAAGCTTACTCTACTGTATGTGTCAAAGTTCAAAGGCATAGGTCATAAAAAAATAATCTGATAAATATAATATAATAGAAAAATGTAAAAAAAAAAGTTTAATTACGTTTAAATAATCAAAAATAAAAAAATGTTTTAAAAAAATTGTGAAAGTGACACAATATAAGAGTAAATGGAGAAATGATCAAATTATATAAATGTAAAGTAGGTAATATTACAGAATGAAAATGTATGTAACAGTATTGACATAATTTCTCAATGGCACTATCTAATGGTAGCCTTAGTTACATCCCATTACGGATTCAATGTAGGGACACTGCATTATGAAGAAACACTGCACACATGTTTACAGTGACTCACTACAAAATAAATAAATACGATTATATTTCAACTGAAAATAATGAAAAATGGTGATATCCCATTGAAAACAGGCTTTAAACCCTGAGCTACTTACGGTTATATCCAAGTAATGGGTTTGATTTGATTTGGGAAACACAGAGCTAACATGTTACTTCACCTGGAGTTTCTCCTTGTTTGAGGTGCGGATCATGGAGGCTACCACATCAGGGAGAGTTTCCTTGGGCAGACTGTCCAACAGACGCCTGAACTTAGCCACCACTGGAACAGACATGTCCAACATACCTAACAACTACACACACGGAGGGACATGGAAACACATTGGTGTTAGATAACACAACTTTTTTAATTTCCAAGGTTATCAATTCAAAGCGATTAACCGTTTCTATTATTCAAAGGTTATGTTACATACATTACACATTTTATTTGTCACACAAATGTTTGTATTTTTAATTTGTTCATATATTTATATTTGCCGTAGACATTTCTCTTTATTTTAGTTTTGGGGTTTTTAAAAATAGTATTTAAAAAAGTAATATTTTACTCTTTTTCTACAATTTAATTTTCTTACTGTGTTTATGCATGCACCATTTGACACCAAAGCAAATGCCCTGTATGTGTAAACCTCCTCGGCAATAAACCTGATTCTGATACATTTTACTCCTCTGTGTCTCCAATGTGTGATAAATGTATATCAGTCTTTCTGGGTCTTGGTTCTCTTTGTCTGCTCAGAGGACTCTTCAATACTCTCTGCCAACATTCCGCAGTTTGGCACGGCACAGTCGTTCAATCAGCCGGAATTTATTAGTCAAAAATATGCTGCAACGCACCAGCAAAGGAAGAAAGGCAGTAAAGAAGAGCTGCTTCATGCTAGTTTACACATATATCAACAATTACCCCTTGACACTCATTTAACAGAGCGTGTCATATAAACAGCTGAACAAACACATTCTGTTTATGTGGTCAGGGACAAACTAGGGGCAAGAGGATCAATCAGTCTCAATCATCAGGGCTCAGGCAGTGCTGACAGTCACTGACAATTCGTCTAGCTGGTTCCACCTTTAAACTTCATTACACGGCTTAGTCGAGTACTTGTTTGTGGTCAATTTGTATAGCCTGCAGCCTGCTATTTCTTTATAGCTATATCTTTATAGCGGACCATTGCTAGATATAAATGACCATTGCTGAGCACACTGTGATCAAGGGAACAAGTGCATTCATATCAATCTGCAGAAAAAGGTCCAGTCAATTTAACGTAAGCTTTGGCCAAAAAATATAGCTGTTATCCATCCGTTACTCCCCCAGATTACACTATTGAATACTTTTTGAAGGTTCTCTTTAATATATGGTTGGCAGATTTGGAAGCATGACAACGAACAAAAACAAATAAAAATTGTCTGAAGGACATACTTTTTTATTGTTGATAGATCTAGAACCATAACATGAACTACTGTACATGCGATCTGTGAAAGAATCGAGAATTTCTGGGTAGAGGGATGTAACCTGGAAATAACAGCTCTGTAGAAATCACTGCTTTATCTCAGTGGCAAAACTGTGGAACCTATACACCGAGTTTAGTTTATGAATGAGTTAATTCTCTTCCTTATTGAATTCATTATATTATTTAAATAAAATGATAATAGTATATTTTAAAAAATATATACTTTTCTTTCCTAGCTCCAATATATGCACCAAAATGAAACCATTGTTTGTGACTAGGACAAAGAATTGATAAACACTTATCTCTTACCAAATGTTCTTATTTTTTCAGGTGCTCAGGGGATTTTTTCTTGTTTACTACCCCTCTATTCCATACTAACAAAGCACACCCTTAAAACAAACACATACAGTGGGGCAAAAAAGTATTTAGTCAGCCACCAATTGTGCAAGTTCTCCCATTTAAAAAGATGAGAGAGGCCTGTCATTTTTATCATAGGTACACTTCAACTATGAGAGACAGAATGAGAAAAAAAAATCCAGGAAATCACATTGTAGGATTTTTAATGAATTAATTGGTAAATTCCTCGGTAAAAAAAGTATTTGGTCACCTACAAACAAGCAAGATTTCTGGCTCTCACAGACCTGTAACTTCTTCTTTAAGAGGCTCCTCTGTCCTCCACTCGTTGCCTGTATTAATGGCACCTTTTTGAACTCGTTATCAGTATAAAAGACACCTGTCCACAACCTCAAACAGTCATACTCCAAACTCCACTATGGCCAAGACCAAAGAGCTGTCAAAGGAGACCACAGACAAAATTGTAGACCTGCACCAGGCTGGGAAAACTGAATCTGCAATAGGTAAGCAGCTTGGTGTGAAGAAATCAACTGTGGGAGCAATTATTAGAAAATGGAAGACATACAAGACCACTGCTAATCTCCCTCCATCTGGGGCTCCACGCAAGATCTCACCCCGTGGGGTCAAAATGATCACAAGAACAAAATCCCAGAACCACACGGGGGGACCTAGTGAATGACCTGCAGAGAGCTGGGACCAAAGTAACAGAGGCTACCATCAGTAACACACTACGCTGCCAGGGACTTAAATCCTGCAGTTCCAGACGTGTCCCCCTGCTTAAGCCAGTACATGTCCAGGCCCGTCTGAAGTTTGCTAGAGGGCATTTGGATGATCCAGAAGAGGATTGGGAGAATGTCATATGGTCAGATGAAACCAAAATAGAACTTTTTGGTAAAAACTCAACTCGTCGTGTTTGGAGGAGAAAGAATGCAGAGTTGCATCCAAAGAACACCATACCTACTGTGAAGCATGGGGGTGGAAACATCATGCTTTGGGGCTGTTTTTCTGCAAAGGGACCAGGACGACTGATCCGTGTAAAGGAAAGAATGAATGGGGCCATGTATCGTGAGATTTTGAGTGAAAACCTCCTTCCATCAGCAAGGGCACTGAAGATGAAGCGTGGCTGGGTCTTTCAGCATGACAATGATCCCAAACACACCGCCAGGGCAACGAAGGAGTGGCTTCGTAAGAAGCATTTCAAGGTCCTGGAGTGGCCTAGCCAGTCTCCAGATCTCAACCCCATAGAAAATCTTTGGAGGGAGTTGAAAGTCTGTGTTGCCCAGCGACAGCCCCAAAACATCACTGCTTTAGAGGAGATCTGCATGGAGGAATGGGCCAAAATACCAGCAACAGTGTGTGAAAACCTTGTGAAGACTTACAGAAAACGTTTGACCTCTGTCATTGCCAACAAAGGGTATATAACAAAGTATTGAGATGAACTTTTGTTATTGACCAAATACTTATTTTCCACAACAATTTGAAAATAAATTCTTTAAAAATCCTACAATGTGATTTCCTGGATTTTTTTTTCTCATTCTGTCTCTCATAGTTGAGGTATACCTATGATAAAAATGACAGGCCTCTCTCACCTTTTTAAATGGGAGAACTTGCACAATTGGTGGCTGACTAAATACTTTTTTGCCCCACTGTACCTGTACAGCCGCCTGGTAGAACTTGTGTGAGAGCTCCCCCAGCTCTCCATCTTCTGCTGTGACCCCCTCTGAGGCTGGGGTCGTATACTGCTCCAGTTTATCCAGCTGCTCCACCTGAAATGTTTTCCAAATGGAGAGGCACATATTGAAGTCACTTTGGAGAATCTGAAAAAAGGTTTATTTTATCCTATATTGCCTATAAAAGGAGGAACAATTGGTAATGAAGTCCCAAATCAGGGATCCACCTTTGACAATAAATGTTAACATTTCTCAAATATTTCGTTTTTTGACCATATTAAAAAAATGGCAATGGTCCTACTGAACTTTTTACACGTCTATTGACAAACAATATTCCACATACACTCACTGGCCTCTTTATTACATACACATGTTCAACTGCTTGTTAACACAAATATCGAATCAGCCAATCAAATGGAAGCAACTCAATACATTGTGGCATGTAGACATAGTCAAGAGGACTTGGTGAAGTTCAAACAGAGCGACAGAATGGGGATTTAAGTGACTTGGAATTTTTTGCAGAATTTGGTGTTAACAACTTGAAAGCATGGATCCATCCTGCCTTTCATCAACGGCTCAGGCTGTTGGTGGTGGTGTAATGGTGTGGGGGATATTTTCTTGGCATACTTTAGGCCCCTTAGTACCAATTGAGCATTGTTTAAACGCCACAGCCTACCTCAGTATAGTTACTGATTATGTCCATCTCTTTATAACCACAGTGTACCCATCTTCTGATGGCTACTTCCAGCAGGATAACACACGTCACAAAGCTCAAATGATGTCCAACTGGTTTCTTGAACATGACAATGAGTTCACTGTATTTAAATGGCTCCACAGTCACCAGCTGTCAATCTTATAGAGCACCTTTGGGGTGTGGTGGAATGAGGGAATCGCATGATGGATGTGAAGCTGTGTGTGATTCTATCACGTAAAGGGGATGCAACCCGGTACTAGCAAGGTGTACCTAATAAAGTGGCAGGTGAATGTATATCCTGTCACAGGCAAATGGATCAATGATTTTACAAAAGGGTCCCCACTTCCCACATTATTTATAAACAATGAATTTTGCATTTTGATAAATTCTAGGAAAGACCAGATTTGTTATCTTAAATGTTCAATTGTCTTGATATGAAATAGTTTTACCTCTGCCAGGACAAAGGGTCGCTCCTTAAGCATACTTGTTACACTAAAGCGACACAGTCCAGTGATGAGGAGGGTGTAGTGGGGCTTTGGCCAGTTGCTGCCCACAACCTGCACAGCTATACCTGCTGTACCAATTCTGCAGAGAGAGGAAGAGAGTGAAACACAGGAGGTGATGATAGACAACCCACTGGAGAATGGATGGCTTGTCCTGAGCTTCATGGTGGTATTATCTTATATTTAACTATAAAGTGCCCTAACTGTTTTTCTGTGAATGGTTCAGATTTACACCTTGGAATTGGTCCGGATCAAACGACTCTGTTATAATCTTTGAGGGTTTTAAGTGCATTGTGGGAAAGTCTTTAATTTAAGTCTCACATCAAAAGTCAGTGAAGCTTAGCAGACTTTAAAGTTGTGCATTGGACCAAATGAACATTACTTAAAAGCTTCAAAGGTTGTTTGTTTTTTTGTCACATACAGTTACAGTTTAGTTTTGCTGTGAATATGTTGTGTTACAACATGAATATATATAAGACAGAAAACAAATAAAAACAATCAAAATAGTGCAAGCTGAGGAGTTCAGCAGTCTTATGGCATGTGGGATATAACTGTCCCTCAGTCTGGTGGTCTTACCCTAATTCAAAGCGTTATTTCCTGTAACCAAGAATGAGTCACATGTTCAATTGTTTGAGAAAAGCTTTCAAATGTATCTTCAAAACTTCTGCTTGTTTCTGAGCCACATCCAAATTTATCTTCTGAGGCTTTTTTTCTGCTCAGGGTTAATTGAAGCAGTTGTAATAAAAGACTTCCAGGAAAACAAGCTGAGTAAAAGTGTTTAGGGTCATTTGGAACCCATTCAAATGCTGACACATTTTTAAAACATGCAGTGTCTGGGCCTCAATGACTTGAGGTACAGACGTTTTTTGGGGGGGAAACAAGTTTTATCGGCAGGAACCCCAAAAATGACAATTTCTTTAAAACAACCCCAATAGATTATTAAGAACTCAGCGGCTAGAATTGCTAAAGTCAGTGTGCATGATAGCAGGACATGTATAGCTATGGATCGATACAATATACTAGCAATTCAAGAGTTCTTGGCAATGTTCCCTGACTTAACAACCCCCTTACACACACAACATATGTTACTGATTATGGGCTTGCAGTGGCGGGATATCAATTCCTCAATTTTAAGTGAAGTTGAGTGGAACTGACAGCTGCCACAGAGTAGATGACAACAGTTTGGCAAGGATGGTGGCTGGTGTGAGAAGCCATTTGAAGGTGCTCAGGCTCTAAATCAAAGAATCATGTACTGCCTAAATTGGGAAGATGATTAAATAAACAGCATATAATCCCAGCTTCCCCTCAGAAATCAAATAGTACTGTAGTCTACTACATTGACACAAGGATATCAGATTGTCTTCATTATTTTAAGACTTTCAGCGTCATGGAGCATTTAGTCTTTTTTAAATAAACTATTTGTTAGCAGTGCATGGCCACAATGTATTGCTACATTGCCAAGTTCAGTGCTTTAGCCAAGGTGGTAGTTATTCCCCCCAGTAACCGTGGCTGAAATATAGACAAACCATCGCTATTTAGTAACCAGAATGACCCGGTAGACTGTAGGTGAAAGGTTAATGTCCACTTCTCTGTACTCACCTGCAGTGCCACTGCTTAACTGTAGACTTCTCGAGAACAGATTACTAACTGCCACTTCTTTTCTAAAATGACTGTGCATATAACAAAAAATACCATTTTGAATAAATATTAGGGTCATGCACAAGGCCGGACTAAAGTTGCTGAACAAAACAAAAGTTTTTTTCTCTCTGTTGCAGTTGCATAGATCAGTTAGACCAAAGAGAGAAATCAGTACATCCAGAGATGTGACAAAACAAATGCAAAGCAATTTGTCATGGGAAAACATGAGACAATAAACCATTTTGCAGGGGGGACTGCGCCTATTAGACACATTAATGCGGTCAGATCTGCAAATTAACATGATTTAATTTGGACATGGGTTTGTGTTAACCATTCAAATGTAACTAAATGAAGAATTAAAAAATCTTTTTGAGGTTAGCTTAATAACCCTGAATTTAAACTCCTGAGCTTGCACAATTGTATTGTTTTTGTATTTGATTTGTTTTATGTCTTGTACATATTCATATCGCATTGTTAAGGAACATCTGTTACCCACGTTTTTCATTCAACCTTTGAAATCTTAAGAGTCCAAATAAACAAAAGAAAAATAATTCATGGATTAGCATTATGGTATGCTCTGTAGTGCCAGTGAAATGCCATGGCCTACATGTTTAATGAATTGGGACATGGTGTTACACAGAAGTGGAAGAAGTACTCAGATCTTGTACCTAAGTAAAAGTAGAAGTAGCAGAGTGTAGGAATAATCTGTTACAAGTAAAAGTCCTGCATTTGAAATGTTACTTAATTATAAGTATTAACTCAAAATATGCTTTTTGTACCAATAGTACTTATCATGCAGATTGGTCCATTTCAGAATAGTATATCTATATATGTTTTGATTATAATTATTGATGCATTAATGTGTTTATTTTTAATAACTGTGTACTGCAAGGTAGCTTGTGAATTTACTCCAGGTGCAACTAAAGTCTGATTTAAGTGATGATTATATTTAACATCATTAATCCAAAATCTGTAAAGTAACTAAAGGTACTAAATAAATGTACTGGAGTAAAAGCAAACTATTTACCTCTGAATTGTGTACAAGTTCAAGTTAGCATAAAATGGAAATACTCAAAGTACAAGTGCCTCAGTACTTGAGTAAATGTAGGATACTTAGTTACTTCCCACCTGTGGTGTTACCTAAAGTGTATCCACTCTTGTCGAAAAACTGAATAGAATGTATAGTAAGCTATCTTATTCTCCCCTTAACAGTGCTGAACATAACTATTTGTCATGACCCCTAAGGTTTGAAGGGGTCTCCACTCCCAGGTTGTACTGTACAGTCATCTGGTAGGCCTCCATAATACAAACAAAAACAACACAAAGGACATAAATGTTTACTCTTTATCTTAGTATATAACTAAAAGTTGATTACTTATGCAAGTTGGGAAGGTCATCGGTGTCTTGCTCTGGGTCTCTGGTGTTGGGAATCACTCCTATGATAGTGCTTTTCAGAGAAGTTCCCTTCAGCAGCCGCTGGCTGACCAGCTGCATGTTCCGCGGAGAGTCCACGCTGAATCTGACGGTGGAGCCTGGGAGGAGCACCCCTTCATGAGTCAGTAGCAGCGGCAGGCGGCTCGGTATCTGAATTCCGCCAGCAGAGGACATTGTGTGCTGTTTTCACAAGCAAAGTGGGTCACTGTCTATATAACACAACTCTTGCAAATAAACAGGCACACCTCTTACTGTCAAAGACCTTTGGTATGGCTTCCGAGTCGTTCTTTCAAAATAAAATTGTAATTTTAACGCAATAACATAATACAGTAACCTTGGAAGCGTACAATGAAGTTAAGCATGTGTTTTGAGTTAATGTCACTGAACATAAATGCAGTGGGTTTGGTTCTTACAATGATTTTTTGCAATATGCTTGCCCTAAAAATTGAATACAAATTCTTCTCACTTCTTGCCTTGGAGGACTTCCTGTATTCTCTGTTAGGGCTACGGTAAGTACAGAGGGACAAACTAGACGTTATTGCAGTAGTACATTGACTGCAAGAGAAGTTGATTCTGTTGGACATGTACTCTAGTCTAGATCAGTCTCAATACTAATGTATGCAACAAATAAGATCACAGACGTTATTTGTGAATTATATAGAAATCACTATCTCAACAAAAATGTGTAAATCCTTTTTTTTTTTGCAATAGAAAAATATGTTTCATTTGCACAATGTATCTAAAAAGATAACTGTTATAAACACAATAGTTTAAAAAATAAAACAGTTATAAACAAAATAGTTTTCGTTGTATATATCGGTGAAATAAAGTAGATTAGAAAATAACATTATCTCATATATATTTTTAAATAATTGTAATAGAAATCCACATAATGATACAATTTCTATTACTGCTTATAAGGATTATAACACCTCACTACATTAGACGCTTTGTATGATCAAGGTCCCAAGCTCTGGAATTCCCTGCCTGTGGGTCTGAAGCTAACGAAATCAGGGGCATCCTTTAAATAAGCTCTTAAAATGTTTATTTTCCCAAAAGGCTTTATTCTTTCACACTTTTTAATTTACAACTTTTCTTTCGTGTTTGTTTGCGCAATTTCAGTATTATCTTTGATTTTGGTTCAGACATACAGTGGGGCAAAAAAGTATTTAGTCAGCCACCAATTGTGCAAGTTCTCCCATTTAAAAAGATGAGAAAGGCCTGTATTTTTATCATAGGTACACTTCAACTATGAGAGACAGAATGAGAAAAAAAAATCCAGGAAATCACATTGTAGGATTTTTAATGAATTAATTGGTAAATTCCTCGGTAAAATAAGTATTTGGTCAATTACAAACAAGCAAGATTTCTGGCTCTCACAGACCTGTAACTTCTTCTTTAAGAGGCTCCTCTGTCCTCCACTCGTTACCTGTATTAATGGCACCTTTTTGAACTCGTTATCAGTATAAAAGACACCTGTCCACCAGGGCCGTAGCCAGCATTTTGGAATAAGTGAGGTCCATGATGGCGATTTCTAAAAAATATATATATAAATATTTTAAATTATATTGTTTTTTAGATATACATTTATGTACATGTATAATATATATATATATTTTATGTATTTATTAAATTACAAGTCACACAAGAGTTTTATTGTTTAAATGTCTTTTAATTGTATAAACCAGCATTTTCACCCCAAAAAATGTACTGTACTATATTTACATACCACCATGTTTTTAAAGAATATAGGGGGTAACTTTGAACTTGATGAACTGAATGATGAATGATTCCAAAATAAAAATAATATTCAAGTAGAAATAAATCATTGCAAATTACAGCCCCTAAAAGTACAAATGGCATCACCTAAAATCTCAACAATCAACTTTTTAATCAAATGCAAGCTGAATCCTCCTATGACCAGAGGCATCCCACCGTCGAAGGATATTCTCCCGGTCCACTTCCACTTTCTGATGCACATGCATCATCGCCAGGCCCGTCAGTCTGTCGTTGGACATGGTAGATCTAAGCCATGTCTTTAGTCTTCGCATGGCTGAGAATGACCTCTCACAGGCACAAGTTGTCACTGGCAAGGTTAAGAAAATCTTCAACATACATTTTATGTTAGGGAAGAATGACAGGTTGTGTTTTTGTAGAACTTCTAGGGCAAAAGAAGGAAGGGGGCCATCTTCAAATTTATGTCTCCAGCGCTCAATTTCCTGTCTGGCAGTGTCTTGGTCAGGGAGGTCTTCGTGGTACCACCGAAGCATCTCATCCTCTCGTGCTGGTGTTAAATATTTCAAGGATGATGGCACCAAGTATGATGCAAGGATAGGGGGCTTATTATTCTTGGCAAATCTCTCATCCAACTGAGCTGTGATGTGGTCCAAGAAGGGGTAGAAGAGATTTATCCTGTAATGGTCCTCCACTGATTCTGTGGTCACGTTTGCTCTGTATGTTTGTCTCACAGATACCCTCCGCTTGGCTGGGACAACACCTATTGAATTAGCCAATGCAGTGGCTTTCTCAAAGCACAACCTGGAACCTTTGTCCTCTCTTTGGTTGGCGATGACCTGCCGCATGTTTCTTGCTTCCTCATAGGCTGTGAGGATGTCCAAATTTGTAGTCTGCAGCAGTTTGGTTAAAGGATGTATGTATCCAAGTATTTCATTTACCATCACAGCTGTAATTATGGTCTCAAATGATTCCATGCTGTGCCTGAGGGTGGCAGCCTTTGCAGAAACAGAAGGTTTTTCAACCCCCATTTTTTCCAACACAGAATGCACCGCTGTGAACTTCTCCACAAATGCGCTGAGGGTGGTTGATCTGCTGCTCCATCTTGTGTCACTCATGAGTGGGATTCCTGATTTTTTTGTTTGTTTGGTTTCTGCCTCCAAAGCACCTTTTCTGGCACTAGATCCTGAAAAGAACACTGCAATTTCCTCAATAATAGACATTGTATTCCTCACTATAGGCAGATCTGAACAGCCATGCACTACAACTAAATTAAGTGCATGGCTCCTGCAGTGGGTGTACATTGCCCTGGGATGAACATCACTGATTCTTTTTTGGACTCCACTCACATGGCCACTCATTGTAGATGCCCCATCATATCCTTGGCCCCTTAAATACTCAGTGTGAAGTCCCCATTCAGTCAGCTGTCGAAGAATTACTGTGGCTATTGTCTTCGCATCTTGCTGAGTCAAAGGGCAGAATCCAAGAAAGTCCTCTCTTATTTCAGAACTCTCTCCCTCCCCACTCACATACCGAACGCAGAGTGATAGTTGCTCAATTCCACTGATATCCATTGACTCATCAGCTAAAACAGTGAAGAACTTCGCTGTTTTGATATTGTTGATAAGAGTCTCCCTTATGTCCTCTGCACAGCATGCAATGAGATCATTCTGAATTTGTGGGGATATGTATTTTGCATTCTTGGCTGCAGTCTCCAGATGTTGCTTGAGTGTAGTGTCAAATTATGCTTTCCAGTTAACAAAATAGTTAAAATTTCCATTTTCACTGGATCCCTCCCAGTTCCCCCGGAAAGGCACATTTCTTTTCCCTAAACATACAATGATGTCTATGATGGAGAGCAAAGCCTTGCGGTTAGCCATGACCTTGTCATCATATTGCTTGCTGATAACAGATTTAATATCTTTCTTTTGGCCTTGTGTGATCAACATCAAATTTTCAGCCAATTCGGTGGCTCTCTGGTATCCCTCTGAATGGCTATGCCTTGGGATCACGCCTCTTTTATCACCAACTGCATTTTTCCAGTCAGTAAAGCCCTTTGTAAGGAAGCTAAAGTTTTTTCCTTTTACTTTATTAAAGCAGAGGCAAGTGGCACAATAAGCTGCATCCTCAGATGGCGAGTAGCTCAGCCATTCATAATTTTTCTCCCACTGGGGATTGTACCTCAGCTGTTTTCCTCCCAAGGTACGTTTGGGACAGCTATATCCCTGTGGTGCTAACCACCGATGTTGGAGTACACTTTTTTTCTCATCATCTGTAAGGGCATCACCATTAATAACTTGGTTTTTTACCCTAACCGGATCAAAGGGATGCTGAGGGCATGAACTTCCAATTTCTTCTCCCCCTATTTCCATGTTTCCCTGCCCCCTGCTGTATTCATTCTCTGCGCTTCTCTGCCCTCCCTCCTCCACTGTGTGCCTCTGCGCTTCATCATCCTCTGCGCTTCTCTGCCCTCCCTCCTCCACTGTGTGCCTCTGCGCTTCATCATCCTCTGTGTGCCTCTCTCCTTCCATCTCTGAATGACTCTCTTCTCTGTGCTCCAGCTTACTTTCCCTATTCTCTCTTTCATCCTCCTTGCTTTCCTGTTTACTATCTCCATCTCTGTCCTTTTCTTTCTTTTTCTTTGACAGAAATGTATCCATTGTGTTTTGTTTTAATCTCTTGGACATGGTTGGCCTGCTCTTTGTGACTTGTTTTCTGTGGAATGGGTATATTAAAATCAATATGAGCTGAAAACGTGCTAGATTAACTGAACATTAATATCTAAAGGTGCCCCCTCCAAATTTAACCCATAGCCTAACCCAATAAAGTCAATAAGACTAGATGCTTATTAATCTACCTGAAAAGGAAGCTTTGGCTGATCCTACAGTATGGGTCTAATGCCAAAGTAGCCAACAAATGAGCTAAAATATCCGTTGAAGTCGTGGACAGTCCCAAAACGGATATTTAAAACGGATATTTTGCTCATTTGGACACTATTTTAATGGTACAGGGTAAAATAGTAGCCTACTTTCACTTACCAAATGGTTTCTTGACGTTGACACAGGCTAGAAGTTACTGTCGTTACTGCTATCATTCACACACTGACTTCATGTCGGCTGAACATTCTTATCCTCGCGTCGCACGCGCGCTTTGTGTTATTTTTTTTCTTCACACGTAAACGCAAAAAGCCGAAAGTGCACACAGGAAACCGAAAACAAAGCCCATGGATGTTAACCACAATCTGCAAAGCACGTTTCACAGAGGTTTAATGAGAGGTTTTTAATGTTTGATTCAGTTGGGCATTTTTGACGTTCAAAAAAAAAAAAAAAAAAAAAATGAAATAAGCGAGGTCCGGACCTCCCTTACCTCTAATGTGGCTACGGCCATGCTGTCCACAACCTCAAACAGTCATACTCCAAACTCCACTATGGCCAAGACCAAAGAGCTGTCAAAGGAGACCAGAGACAAAATTGTAGACCTGCACCAGGCTGGGAAAACTGAATCTGCAATAGGTAAGCAGCTTGGTGTGAAGAAATCAACTGTGGGAGCAATTATTAGAAAATAGAAGACATACAAGACCACTGCTAATCTCCCTCCATCTGGGGCTCCACGCAAGATCTCACCCCGTGGGGTCAAAATGATCACAAGAACGGTGAGCAAAAATCCCAGAACCACACGGGGGGACCTAGTGAATGACCTGCAGAGAGCTGGGACCAAAGTAACAGAGGCTACCATCAGTAACACACTACGCCGCCAGGGACTTAAATCCTGCAGTTCCAGACGTGTCCCCCTGCTTAAGCCAGTACATGTCCAGGCCCGTCTGAAGTTTGCTAGAGGGCATTTGGATGATCCAGAGGGGATTGGGAGAATGTCATATGGTCAGATGAAACCAAAATAGAAGTTTTTGGTAAAAACTCAACTCGTCGTGTTTGGAGGAGAAAGAATGCAGAGTTGCATCCAAAGAACACCATACCTACTGTGAAGCATGGGGGTGGAAACATGCTTTGGGGCTGCTTTTCTGCAAAGGGACCAGGACGACTGACCCGTGTAAAGGAAAGAATGAATGGGGCCATGTATCGTGAGATTTTGAGTGAAAACCTCCTTCCATCAGCAAGGGCACTGAAGATGAAGCGTGGCTGGGTCTTTCAGCATGACAATGATCCCAAACACACCACCAGGGCAACGAAGGAGTGGCTTCGTAAGAAGCATGTCAAGGTCCTGGAGTGGCCTAGCCAGTCTCCAGATCTCAACCCCATAGAAAATCTTTGGAGGGAGTTGAAAGTCTGTGTTCCCCAGCGACAGCCCCAAAACATCACTGCTTTAGAGGAGATCTGCATGGAGGAATGGGCCAAAATACCAGCAACAGTGTGTGAAAACCTTGTGAAGACTTACAGAAAACGTTTGACCTCTGTCATTGCCAACAAAGGGTATATAACAAAGTATTGAGATGAACTTTTGTTATTGACCAAATACTTATTTTCCACAATAATTTGAACATAAATTCATTAAAAATCCTACAATGTGATTTTCTGGATTTTTTTTTCTCATTCTGTCTCTCATAGTTGAGGTATACCTATGATACAAATTACAGGCCTCTCTCATCTCTGCTTGTGAGGAATAAGATTATTTAAACCAAACACAACACCAGAAAATATGATTCATTTGTCAAAGAGTATAGTTAAATTAACTCCACCGAGACCAGGTACAGCAATTCTTCTAATATATTTTTACATAAGCAATAAGAATACAAACATTATATATTCTGACAGGAGATAACATGCTTTATAATGTACAATATGCTTAATAATGTACTGTTTATAAAAGTACATTTTGCGGAAGACACTCAAGTCACTTTAAAAGTAGTATTAGCTACTGAAGTTTTATCTGAAACTACCTCTTCCACTTAGTAATTGGAACTTCCTATTAGGTTACTGCAGATTTGATTGGCAGGTCTTAAACACTGCTTTCAGGATAATTGGTCTCCCCACACCCAACATTGTAGAGCTAAACAAGAGGTCATCAGTTGAATTGACACCTTCATAGAACAGGACATCGCACCTCACTGACCTCCAGGCGCAGGGATCACTGAGGTGCAGAGGGCGCACAAAGGGAAAAGCCTTACTTAATAGGCTTACCCGGCGCAGGCACAGGGGCCCAAAGTGTCAGGGCACCTCCTCAACCTTCAACATGTTGCTCAAAGAGACACATACTGACCAGAAAGAGTTTGAAAAAATGACTTCAAAGAAACATGAACAGACTTTTCCGTGGCACAAAAAGGCTACAAAGAGATGCTCCAAATATATATATATATATATATATAAGTTATATATAAAATATATAAGGGGCAAGCAACCAAAAACATACAAAATAAGCAAAAAAATCTATAATAACTGGACACTAAACACACGGTTAGTTGAAAAAAAATAGCTATTTAATTTGTATTTCTTTCATTGAAGTACCGCACATAGCATTATACATTTCAAAAAAATAAATAAATGTAATATCTTGTGTATAAAAAAATCTGTTTTTATAGACCACAGGCAACAACCAGTTTGCAGTTATCATATGTCTGCTGTTGCCTGTCAGTTTTGGGAAAATATCATTTTATATTCACAATAAGGGATCTTTGAATACACACAATGCTCTTATGGTAACAAAAAGATAACCGTACATTTATATATGATTAAGTGTAATACCAATATACGCTGCATTTAGAACAATACACCAATGATTATCATTCATTTATTACATCATTAAAGCTCTCCTGAATAGAGCTCCTTTCAAACTCAATCTCAACACATTACTTTGTATATTACATCATCATTGAATATCATCATCATTCTCCCCCTGAAGAGTGAAACAAATAAGATTGCAAGACTTGAACATATATCATATGGTATGTGAATTTAGGAGCAAATGCTTGAACTGAAACTCTTAGCTTCTTATAGTTAGCTTTCATAAATAGATACTTGGTGCAGTCATAAGGGGTCACTAAGTTCTATGGGACAAATACCTGAAGTTTATAAGTGAAACACCATATTACTTTTTTAAATTGTTTAGTGTTTTTTTATTTATTAATTACTTTATATCTTTGTTCATTTAATTTTAAATGTAAAATGTATAACTTTACTGTAAAAGATACATTTTTCTATTCGATCTTTGATATTTTGTTTTATTTTTTTATATAAAGATAAGGATTGTTATACTATAAACTGACTACACCAGCAAGTCAGGATTTGTAGGCAGTGAATAAGGAGCATCAAGATGAAAGTCACACCACTGCCTGAAGTAGTAAGCAAATAATCTTGAGCCCGTCCTTGCCTCAATCGATTAATATACTCCCAGAAGGCCTACAGTGTCCTTTTTTTTTGTTGCACAAAGCATGACGTCTTCATTTATAGGTTTTATTCTTTATTGGTTGGTGTATATTCAATTAAAGAATTATCTCTATTAGGGCTTTACCAAATGACATTTATTTCTAATTTATTTTAGTTTTTGGCTGAAGCTTTGAATGTCCGTCACCAACATTTGTTTTAGTTATTGCGGCGTAGTTAATGTAATTTATTGTGCTGTTAGACTGTTGCAAGACCAGCCTTTTGATCCAGATGTTTGCCTCCCTTTGCAAGCTGGAGAACATTTTCGTAAACGCAATGAATAATATTATGTAAAACGTTAAACACAAACATGTAAGGATTCGAAGTAAAATATTTAAATATAGTTATTCAATCTCTTTTCAATATATTTGGACTTTTGGACTTTTTAACAACGCTCTAGAAAATATTAGCCCACATGTATTGGAAACAGTTCATCGCAGCCACCACTACCATATCATTTTTGGAGTAGTATGACAATAATAATACTGTACCCTTACCTTTGACAGCAATTGTGCATACATACAGGGTTAAATAGAATGAATAGACATGCAAACAGATAACAGCTGCACATTATTCAGCAATTTAAGATTTGAATGGCATCATTATGAATGAAGCTACAAAGCTTTAAACTCTTGGTATAGCCCTAAACCTTATGTTGAGTATATCGAGTATGTGTTCATTGCTCAAAACTTAAAAACAGTGAATACGTTTAATTCCAATTAAAAATCCACAAGAAAGCCTAACAACTGGAAAGCTGACTCAACCTGAGGTTGTCTTAGACAGAACATCAATGACATGAGATACTGATTTGTTTTGAATTAAAATCCTAGAGTCTATCAATCTGTGAAGTTAGGGTTTCAGGTTATTCTATATCAGCCTTCATTTCTAGCCTGTTCATAAATAAACATCTGAAAGGAGCAACTGAAAATATCCTTAACAAGCCTGATGAAATTCAAATATTTAAATGACACAAATGTCTCCAATGTAGTTATTTTTAGATTATGTATCTATTTAAGGAGGACATTTTTCAAATGTTCTCTAATTTTCAGGTTCGTACTTGTATTTTGGGTTTCTACAAGAACATGTTTACATGCTTTAGTGTTTAAAAAGTATATTAATTGTTATCATACTGCCTTTCTTAATGTACCTGTAATAACTTCTGTCTGGAACGCTTCATTTTAGCGCCTGTCTTTAAGATCCCTTCCTGAAAAAGCTAATAAAGCTCTGAGTGGCTTGTGAGAAAAATGAACCTGCCAGATTTTTATCATAATATATATATTCTAATGGACCTGCATGTGACTATGAAGGGAAATCAAATCTGAATGGCCAGATATGCAAATTTATGTGCATGAGCAATGAAAAGGAGAGTTTTTCATGAAATTCCCCTTTTAAGAACATGTCATTCTATCAAAAAAGATCGATTTTGGCCCAAATTGTAGTGTCAGAACAAAGTGAGCTATGATATTGATACACATTTAAAAATGCTAATGGTCACTCTTCAAGGTTTGCACAGTTTGCCAGTAGGTTTGAAATTCAGTTCATGTCATTTGCTCTGGCTCCAGCTCTCTGATGTGTGAAAGACTCAGATATGGTACAAAGTCAGTGGAAGTTTCTCAATATGACACTACAATGCATTGTCTGTCTTACGGCTTCATGTTGATCTCTGATCCGAACCATTCAGTTCCACCGGAGCACATCAAAGGCTTTTTGAGGAGAGTTTTTCTAAAGCCACAGTGACATCCAATCGATGATCAGTTTAGTCCATATATGTGAACATGAACAAATCTCTCAAGTATCAAAGAATCAATCTGAGCTGCCATCAAGAGACACATATTTAAACTTCATGTGTGACAGAATTGGAAAATCTAAAAGTTGGAGAATTGGTCCTCAATAAGCATAATTTCATTTTAGCAGAAAGTCCATATGCTCATTAAGTCACCATAAATGCTGCTGCTGTACCTACAATAAGGGTCTTCTTTGTGTGATAAAGCCATTGATAATACCTTATTATCATCAAAACAATCTTAGCTCTGTTTGGTATAATTAGGAAGGAGTTATTGGTGTTCACAAATCAGGACTGAGCTCTGTTGTTTCCGTATGGATTGTCCTTTCACTCTTTTCTCTATCGCTGAATGGAGATACTGACACCAACCCCTTATTGGTATCAACACCGCAGCTTCCTGGCCCCCTTCTCAGCTTCGAGGGCGTAAATCTCTCTTCCAATGGGAAACGCAATCTGAGAAGTAGACAAAAAGATAAACTTGATTTATTTTCATAGATATTATTCCATGTCTCCTACCACATGTTTTACTGGAACCGTCTACAACGTGGATAAGAGCCTTGAGACTACTCAGAGATAATTACCTTCAGCCCCACTTCCCTCTCAGGTTTCAACGTTTTGAGGAGTCAAAAACAAAGCAGTTGCAGCTGTACTTGTTAACTGAACAGTGCAGTATAAGAGGTATTAATAACTGACTAAACCACAGATACTTGAACAACACATGTATGTATTTTCTGAATGAAACAGCAAAGGCTACTAGGCTTACAATAGTTTGGGAAATTTCAATTCGGGAAATTCAACTAAAACTGTTTCTATATGTGACGAAGTGTACTCGATAGCATCACACGGCTCCTCTAGGCTACAATAACACTCAAAAAACCATTAACAACACAATTATCAGCGCCATTGCTGATACATACCCCCGATACCTAACATAGAACCTTTGTAAGACTTGTTTCGCCCTGTCATGTTAGTCCTGTAACGACACCTATAATATTAAGCTCTTCCCAGTAAAGTCACACACGAAACTTAACTTTATTTGGTAATTAGTTTAAGTGTCATGTCATTCTCACATTTGGTGGTGATGTGTGTAGAGATGCAATGACTTAAATCTCTGTGAAAGTCAGGACCACAGAATAACCTGTGACAGCAGCCTTGTATGGGGGGTCAAAAGCACAGTGAACACATACTACTGAAAATAGACCAGGCCATGAGGATATCCGAATGAACGTCTGATTGGGAATTACTGTATGATAAATGCAGGTTATTATGTAGATTTTAAGCCTTTCGTAACATTGACATGTTCTACTTTTCAATTTACTAGACACAAATCGCATAACTGAACAGAAATGCTGACTGTACCGTTGTGCTGCTAATAACTGTATAATTTACCACTGAAACCTTCCAAGTGTTGGCTGCTATAGTGATTAAAGGTTTTAATGCTTTCAATGTTAACTGTCTTATTAAAATCTTCTTCCAGGTGTGTAGTAGGCTGGAATAAAGTCCACATGAAACCCGCAACATTGAAGCTCTGTTTCATGATGAATGGAGTCACATGTTGGGGCCTCTCTTCCAGGAACAGTTCCCCTTCTGACTTTGCCTAAATATCATCTTGTGAAAATCCATGTATAGTATTATTGTAGCACATTACTACCGAGACATTCTGGTTTCGTTCAAGCAAACATGATATGTGTCCTTGAGGTTTAAGTCAGGTTTCGTCATGTCGTTTCAATTTGAGTAATGCAAGATCTGGGGGCCACTCTGACAGAGTGAAGGACGTTGAAGCTTTCCAAAATCACACCATCATACCAACCTACCTTAGCATTAAGAAACAGCAGTCAAAAAATGTATGATATTAGGATCCAATGCTAAGTTGTTCGTCACAATGATAAAGGCAGGCCTTCTATGAATTATAACAATATTCACCCAAATTGTGAAAATTGCCATCGAACAACGACAAATGGGTGCATACAGTATGTTTTGGTCATGTCCATGTCTGCGTAACTAGTGACCTACGATTTTCAATAGTCTAACTGAGGTAACTGGGACACTTATCCAAACTAATGCCATTACTGCTCGGTCGACATTCCTCAGTTGACTTTTGCAGAGTCTCCAAACGGATCTGATAAATCTTCCAACATTATTGGCTAGACCTCTAATACTAATGAGATGATGTTGAAAAAAACGTTGTTTATTTATGGCTTGAAAAACTACGATGAACGTTGGAAGCCTCTCCCAAGAAGTCTAAATAGATGTGGGGGACTTTCTTTGCCTATGCAGAGAAACGCTACAACATTACTGTCAATGTGTGTATGAAAAAGCAATAATCAAATCTCATCAACAAAAGTATGATATATGTAGTTGAATAATGTGGTGAGAGCCATTGATAACATAGGCCCTACATTATCTTTTGCTGGTGGTATGGTATCCATAAATATACAAGCTTACCAGGGGTCAGGCCCTGAAGTGTGTGTGTATGAATCAAATCTAGGCTTTCGGTATATATGCAGACTTCCTGCTATGTAATAGGCATATTTTGTCCATCGCTCAGAACTTTGTTCATATTGGGATGGATTGTTTAATATGCTGTCCTCTTAACTAAAACAAATGATTGAATTGAAAAATCTCATTGACAGTAGTATTTTACTGTTACATAGGAAACAATAACTCTTCCATTTTCCACTGGTTTAAAAAGATTTTTAAAGATTTTCATCCCGATGAGAGGCAGCGCATGCCCTTGCCCTAACCCAAATGTATGATGAAACACAAATGTTGATGGAACCTTTGACATCAAGTATCTAACATACAACAATGGCCTGTAGGGAAGTTTGGTTTGTCCTTTTTTGAATTGTTCTTCACAAAGCATATGTTGCTTGTGTTTCTCTCTAATTAGGGAAATAACATGTTTTTAATTGTTGCCTTAAATTACAGCCAGTGCCACTTGAGGGATTTCTTTAAAATACTCACAGTCCTGCTTCGTTTCTGTGCTGGCAAAGCACTCACTGAAGAGGCAGTGCATAGTGTGGCAGAGGTTGTCCAGGAGAGACTTCGGTGGAGCAGATCTCCAACTGGACTCTGGCACTCTGCTAGGCTCTTCTGTTAAATGATCCCAAGTGTCCTGGATGGACTCTGGAAGCTCCTGCTGGAACACCTGGACAGACAGAGACACAAGAATGAGTCAGTAGCTACATTTGATTTATGTATCAATCCAATACCTCTTAAGAAATGCATCAACCGCAGTGTGAGAAAGTCTTTAGATGCTTTTGTGGCAATTTCAAAGCATGGATGCAGAACCCATTTGAATTCTGAAGCTACATCACACTTGGGCATTTTCTTCATTTGAATTCAAATGGCAATACAAGTGTTGCCTTTGTCATTAATACTTTCACACAGAAAGGGAAAAAGACATGGTGGAAAAATGGCCATGTTGCATAATCACGTTATGCTTGTGTACTCTAAAAGACCTGTGGTTCAGAGGGTTTTAAATTGCTTATCAGGATTATAAAACAACATGTAAGCTTCCTAGTCCAATCTATAGACTGTATAAATACTCAATGAGTCCCTTCACCTTAAATCCGCCCACTCATAAGACTTCGATTAGGGTTAGGGTTGGGTAGTTTTTGGTTCTATTTACTTGTGTTCACTTTGCTAGTCCTGTTTTTTGATTGCACAGTCACACTAATTGTCAATATCAAGACAATGTACTGTATCCCTATGTCCAGCTGTCATAGACATACACATAGGATCGCAGTGCGCTCAGCAAATGAAGGCGTTCATAATTGTGACGTCATTCGTAGAAGTTAATTGCATTGTTTCCCTTTATCTACTCATCTGAGTTCCCTAATTGGTAAATGTTCAGAATTAAGTAAATGTCCGTGATCTGTCTGTGAGTCCAGACTGACTGTCTGCTGACTTTAGTCTCACTGTCTACTACAACAGAGGCCATAAGGCATGTGGAAGATGACTGATATAGGACAACGGTATACATTCAAGTAACTTGTCAACGTGTCCATCCCTGCCATAAAGAAAGTGGTCCAGGAAAAGTTTTGTATAACTGCTACCACTGGGCTAACAGTATTTAACACAGAAATTCAAGAGGATATATGAATGGAATACATAGACTTGAGAAAAAATACCTGCACAGATTGGTCAACAAGATCAAAGAGTGTATTGAATTCATTTTCACTGAACTTTTGTTTGACCATAAATAAAAGCTGCTTTCAATTACCAATGATTGAATGATTGCACTTATTCTCAATATTAATAAATAAAATCAATGTTACAACCATTCCCAGTCAAATCTCAATATTATAAGTATGTGCGAAACTCTCAAACAAATACTTAATTCAATACGTTTTCTAATATGTTTGCTAGCAGTGGGGACATTCAACCACAATTACATGGTAACGGGTCACTCCCTGGGCTAGACTTCCCCAAACAAAGAAAATTCGCTGTAGAGCATGTTAGTGATGGCAGATCACTTAAGGGCCCTTAGACAGCAATAAATAAAAATTGCGGCCATACATGCCAGATACTGTATCTTTTTTATTAGCAATCGGCAACATTAAAGTTGACAGCGATGTGGAGTAGGTAAAGGGAACATATTTATTTTTCAACAACACTAGAGAAAACACTTCTACAATCTGAGAATAGTCTGTCTACCAAGAGAAAACATGAAATTGAACATGAGGAAGACATTAATGTAGAGAAGAGGTTGCAGACTTGTGTAGGTGTACACTCTGACTCATACAAATGGAGACACAAGCTCTTACAGTTCATATTTAAACTTCATTTGTAGGCCCGGCCGTGGCGCAACTGGCTGGGGCACCTGTACGCCGGTGACCCGGGTTCGATTCCCGACCAGTGGTCCTTTCCGGATCCCACCTCGACTCTCTCTCTCACTCTCCACTGTCCTATCCGATTAAAGGCAAAAAGCCCCCCAAAAATATCTTTAACAAAACGTAATTGAGTAAACTGAATGATATGCATTCAGAAATGTCCTTCTTGTGTTGGTGCAAGAGACATAAGGGATCCTTTCTGACTATGCTAGAATCTGTTATACCAACCATTTACTTCAACAGAAGATACAGAGCATGTGGAAGATGACTGTTAAAGGACAATGATATGCATTTATTTTAATTATCCAAACATCCAAGTCTGTCATGTAGAAAGTGCACTATAAAAAGTGTTTTTAATAAAAGAGGTCAAATAGGCCATGGAATAACCGATTGTTGATAAAATACCAGCACAGACCTGTCAGCATTCAAGGGACACAACATTTATTGCAGGATTTTATTTTGGAATGAGTACTTGCACCATTCACCAAATATAGCGAACAGTCCAAGTACTCATTCCAAAAGAATATTTCAACATATCTTTCATACGCACTTTCCTGTCAGATCAAATCATTTACTTAATTTACTTTGACTGAGCTCTTGCTGTACCATAAATATAAGCCACATTTAATTCCCCAAAGATTGAATGATCAGATCATTCCCAATATTGATAAATAGGATCAATGTGACAACCATCTCCTGTCAAATATCCTCTGAGCCCTTACCGTCTGAGGAGAAATTCACTTACTGACTTAATTGCTTCGTTTGAAGAGGAACGTAGTACAGCTGTGGTACACATACAGTACGTGAACTCTGGCTTACCTCAGCCGGATGTGACTGTACAAACACGCCTTCCGCATCCCTGAAGCGCCTTTCCAACTCAGTGGTGTATTGACGTGAAGGATGTCTCTTTGGCATAACCCGGATGATCTGAAATGTATTAAAAAACATGTTTAGTGTAAGACAATAAACTAAAAGGCAGCATTCAACTGTCTTCTCAATTCTGACCTTTGTTTGAAATTTTAAAAAAATGGCAGTAAAATGATGTGCAGGATCCAAATCATTGCCATATAATTCATTATGAGTTATACAATTTATTTTATGTTTTTACTGTGTAACAGGTGGCAGCTGTGACATCCACCTTTTACCAATACAACAAAGCTCAGCCTGTTGCGCTATTTCAGTAGCTCCAGTACAACCCTCAAATGTCTATGCAATTACATAGTAATTAACTAAGTTACTGTGACAAATGCAATTAGATGGCTACTCACTCAAATTCAGCTTCTTTTCTAAACTATCAGATAAAGAATATAAGGCTGTGTTTCCCGGCAGAGTCTTTTCACAACCACACCCACCACACCCTTTTTTGTGAATTCTTATCTGCCACTTTTCTTTCTTCCCTTTGTTTCTTTGTTTTTAGTTGTGTTTTTTTGTGACTTGTTTTTCATGGGTGTCATTGTGTCATTGCCTTGGGCTTCTCCCAAATATACAACTTATCAGAGAAATAAATGGAAAGACACCAAGAGGTTGTGGCATTAAAAGGGAGAAAATAACTTTGTATATAAAATGAAATAGGTCGGGTCAGTGTTACAACAATTGTAACACTGATAATGATAAAAGAAGAGTTAATATAACTACAGGACCAATTTGTATGTGTCTGGTTTGACTGTACTTGGTGGAGAGAGAGTATAGATGGGCATTAATGGATACAATTTTATGTTTTTGTGTGTATGTGCGTATATGTGCCATAGCCAAAAGTAGAGAAAACTATTTTTCATTCACCTTCTTTGCTGTCAACAGCTGTACTGGTGTGACGCAGTTGACTATGATGGATTGAGTGAACAACATAACCTTGAATAACACAGGTTAAGTGTCCATTAAATGCTTAAGGGCGTTGCCTTTTGTTACTAAGTGGAAGAAACTATACACTTCACTTGAGTGCACTTGCCCAGAGGCTTAGGAGTCATCATACATTGGCAAAGAGAGCTGCAGGGCCAAACTCAACTAAAACCCCTTTCCCTCCCAAATCAGCAAAATATGCAGGTTTCCATCACAGCTGATCAAAGAAAAAAAAGAAGCTCTATCACTCATAAAACATAATTTGTGTTAATCACATTAATGACACATAACTGCATATGGTATAATCATGGTTTCTGGACAAATATAACAAATTGCATATTTAAGGAGTACCTTTTTTAACACGCCTCGGTTGACCTGGAACCACAACCTCTGGAGAACTAGCTCTTCCAAACCCTCCACATGTAACCTCTGATGGGCCAGGAGAGAAGACAAGAGAAAGAATAATGTTAAACAAAATGATGTAACAATAACTAACTGAAGATGACCACTCGAAAATAATGTTGATGCTACACTGAATTATAACTAGTTGGTAATTAGTAGTTTCCTTCAGGAGAAATGTGTAAAGCTTAACAGCATTAAGATGTGACCTATCTAGCCCTTCAGGAGTATAGATGTCTCCCCTTTCAGAAGAGCAATGTGAAAACAACTCTCAAGTCTGCACAGTCAAGGCCAGACACTTAGAGGGACATAAACATTCTTGAGTTAAGGAGATTTTTGGACAAATTCTACAATACGGTAATCAGAATTATATGCCAGGTTGAAAGTAAAATACTGTGTAAATTCCTGCAAGAGCAATATATAAAACTCAAAAGGGTTTATAGATTCAGCACTTAAGTGTATTATTTAACTGTTTATATGTATCTTTTTATTCTCCTTTTATTGCCTGCTGATCTTAATTTGAATGACTTAATGTCACTAGAGGGAACAGTTAGTGTTCAACAAACTGCCTCCTACTTTACGGGAGCAAACAAACACATCCAAGTGGCAGTCAACTTTTATTTTTAATAGAAAAGATTTACGGGAAAATATTTAATTGGGAGGACAGCGGTAGAAAATGGGAAAATATGGGGGAAATCCTTGAAAAAGCAGCCTAGGTTGACATGTTGGCTTGTAAGACAGATGGTCTGAGGAATCTCCTGAACCAAGTCCTCTGGCAGGAAAATAAAAGTGGTCACTGAATCAAGAACAAGACTGGAGACTTTTACCATTCTGTTAATGTTTGACAGTTTGAAGACTTCCTCAAAATGGACCCTGATGGTGTAGTTGATGGGGAAGTTGTGTTTCTGTAATACATGGAAAAGGAGAGATTAATCAGCATGTGGAATTCATAAATCAGAGAGCTGTTAACTATGTTTGGTTGTTACATTTATGTTTAGAGTAAGCAGATTTAGACATATACACTTGTGGTCTGGGACAATAATTAATTAATGTCAGACAGCAAGATATTGTGCATGATGGACAAAGGGACAGTAATAATTCATTTGGTGCCCGAAATGTCTTGTTCAGGACAAAAAAGAGACCTGTGCGAAGAATTTTAAAGACATGGCCATTTACCAGTCAGAGTGGATAGACAGCAGATACTTTTGAGTTGCATTACGGGAATAAGTGATTTAGGAACCTGTAAGGAAGGACTACAACGTAAGCTATCTCCGCAACCATTTAAAAAAAATGTTTCCTTTTAGGGTTTATTGATACAGAAATCCAAGATTTCACTTTTTGTGGATAATGTCTAATCGTTATCATTATTGTTATATATTTGCATGCGGACATACAAAGAACTTCGGATAAGAAGTAGAGAAAGGTTCCAAAAGATTACCTCTAGAATGAACCAAACAAATGTATTTATTTGAGGGTGAAATTAGCTAGCGTTCCTCCACATTGAGTCAAACTTGCAAATGTGTCATAATTCTCTCACCATGTACCGCCGCCTGTTGCTGAGGCTACCGTTGAGTGTCTTCAAGGCTGTGCACATGCTGGCTGGTGTCGGGGCCATCAGAACAGGTGATAGCAGAAACAAGCCTACAAAACCAGAAGAAAGAATGAGATGAACTGCATTACCAGTCATGTTATACTCTTTACATACTGACCTTTAAGGGACCAACCATGTGTGTATAAAGAATACAGGTATAACAGTTATAAAACTAAGACCAAAACCACAGCATAAACGTCCATGGTCTCAAGTCATAAATAGTATATTTTCCTGAAAATTTGATTGCCAGGAATTATAGGGAATAATGTGGGTTTCATTGTATTCATTTACAAAAAAGAAATATAATTTAAATTTAAATTGTTTCAGCATAATGAGTCCAACAGATGAACAACCAACCCCCGTGGCCCTCACTGCACACATACTCACACCCCCCTCCTTCCTCACGGCACGCACGCAGGCACACACACATTTGATGTGCAATGATCAAGATAACAAGAACAAGATCCAGATGGTCAGTGGTATGTCTAGATACTAATCCGTGTGTCAATCTAAAAATATTTTCTGGGACCCTTGCAAAACAGGTATACATTTACCTCTAATGACCAGGGTTTGTTTGCATCAATTTTTCACCATCTAATTTTCTGTTTCTACCAACATTGTGATTTCTGCCTACGCTGCTGCTACACTACTACCTATGGTTCTGCTACTGTGCCAGCTACAAATGTGACAGATTTTCCCATACAAAATTGGTGCTTAATTATGCAAGATTAACGGTAGTTGTCTTCAGTGTGTGACCTGAAAACTAAGATTCAAAAGTCGGCACTGTGTTGTTCCAGTATCTTTAAATGGAAACATGTAATTTGTAATGTATCGTAGTACACATCTGTGCGTGTATTGAGTGGGGATGAAAGAAAGTCTCGCACAGGTGGGAGAGTAATACTGCTGCTGCACCATCTGGAAGTATTTGTGTGTGAAGACCACGGAACAACTTGTGGATCAGAAAACTAATCACGATAAGATAGCATTCAAAACCAACATATAGAAGTACAGCCATTACAGCTGATCCTTTCAGCAAAACTGTTGACCAGTTATAATATCATGGCCATTTAAAACATGAGTCATGTCATATTAATGGTACATTTAAAGTCAACAACACAGCCTTTATGTCAGCATGTTTGTCTGTGCATGGTTTGGTTATACGCGCAAGGGTCTAAATGGATTCATTGCCACTGTATGACCTAATAAATAATTTGTACTTCTATAAAATCGTTTTTCATAGTAAGGTAAAGCTTTAGTTTAGCAATAAACTTCTTTCTACACACCAAGTGAGTGGAAGCCTGCAGCAAATATACTCCATAAACTTTGATTACTGTCAGCAAGCTGATTATTCTACAATATGCATTGCTGTGACACTTGACACTGCAGTAAAAGGACTGTCAGCTACCACAGAAGAAGACTACGCAGGGGTGAGACCAAAACCAGCTGTGTTTCATCAGGGCAGGAGTTTACAGTGATCTGTTTAGGGTCCTAATGGGACAAGGAAATGTTATATAAGAGGTGCAGCTTGAGATAAAGATTAATGGGTTCAAAAGCTTATGAGATGGTAAAACACTGCGCAATGATCCTTGTGTGAGTTTGAACATATTTATTTGGCCAACACAGTGCCGTAGCCTGGTTGACCATTTTTGCCACACAACCCTGCATTCTTTCACCAGAACCCTTTATATATGTAACCCTGTTAAGACGAGTGACTTGCTCCATTCAAATGAATAATATAGTTAATGTCTGTTTGAGGCCCAGCAGCTCATAAGGGCCGTACTTAACATGCTTACAATAAAAAATGCTTTAATGCTGACATGAAATAATCATAACTGAAAAAATGGGAACTCTTTTACCAAACAGGATTTATTTGGTTAACCAAACACTTGACAATGTGCTTGTCAACTTTTTTTATTTAATTTACTTACACAACGATATCAAAATGCAAAATTGATGACGAAACAAGACAAGTTTCAAAAGTGAAAACTTTGGGAGAATCTCTCTTTATTTTTCTAACATTCCATCTTCTCTCTTCATCTTTCTCTTTCACTTCCTCTTGCTCTCTCTTTACTAAATATAAAATACCTGCTAAAATAAACCCTGGTACCAACACTGAAATCCATCCAATCCAAAATAGTTTTGAAACATTTGACTCAAAACCAAAGCTTTTAAACTAATTTTGATGCTATGGGCAAAGTCTGGGGCTCACCAAAGTCAATAGTACACATCCACCAGCCATGATGGATATCCTAACAAATGTTTATGGCAATACATCCAGTGGTTACTGAGATATTTTAGTTTGACCTGAACCTCAATTATAGAGAGCATTTGTGCAACAAATGATCCTGTTTATAAGTACAGGAGAACTAACAAGACCTGCACCCCTCTGCGACCTACCCATTAGAGGGCAAAGTGTGCTGCTTATGGTAAATGGCTTGTTTTATTGGTTGTAGCCACTTTAAGCAACCAAGGGAGTACAACTTGATTGCATTCCTCTGAAGACACAAAGCCTAAAGCTAAGGTTAGAAGAATGGATGACAGGAGTCACTAACGGTGGTTTAAAAAAACATCACATTATGCTGCAAAACATACAAAGGTCTCACAAACAGAGGCATAACCCAGCCTTAGCAATTGCTTACATAATGCTGGAAATAGCTATGCTGGCCCACAAGCCTGGCAGGAGTTTTTTTGCAGCTCTTTTGCCATGATCCCCTATGAGACAATGCGGAGGGGACTGGTCAAGGCCATCTTGGCCCTCAGAGGAGGAATGAATGATCAGTAAGCCCCATAGAGGACCAATTGCAATTATGCCTCCTCTGTTGCTAAAAATAATTGTTTTGCTCAAAATTCTGTAAATGGGGATCTATCTGTATACTTTACAGGTCAAGGAATATAAATCCAATTAGTGGTAACAATTTTAATGGGTGGGCTTATCATAAACTTTATGTAAGTTCTGTCACCCTTTTGAGGACTTAAATCACAAGCTAATGCAGGCAAACAGAAAAAATGCTGAAACTACCTATGTAGCCTGGTATGGGTCAGTCAGTCTATACAGGTTTCCAGTAATGTGATAATCGAACGGCTTAACTGTTTAAAATCTAATAGGCTTCCATGTTAAATTATTTCATTATGGATGCTTCCTCCACTATTTTGTATGTTATGCCTTATTTGGGCAAACAATCTGTAGATGAACCAACATTTGGCACGTTGACCAAAACAGCCGATTTTGAAGTATCTGAACAGCTTATTCTGTTATTGTTAAGATTTTAGTTTAAGGCAGTGTAGAGGTACATGATCATGCAGAGAGCTGTCGGTTTCATTTTATCTCAAAGGTATATACTGTATATGCTGCGATAGTTTTACTGTATATTCTCTTTTTACATTACTGTGTTTTGGCCTTACCACAGGAACATCTGAAACAAATATATAACAGAAGTTTTTATAACAGTGTTTTGTGGTAATTGACTGCTGTCTTGACATTTGAAATCCATCATCTGTAAAGTACACTGTGTCTGCTTCTTTTTTGTACTGGTAGTAATGCTATGATCCGAAGATTCTTGGAATTCGGAGATATACGTACAGTATATTACTGATAAATGTTGAGTATAGCCTGATTTTGGAAACTACCAGGCTAACTGTCTGTCCCCAGGCAGTGTGAGGAGCACACTGTTAAGGATTAACACCTGAAAAGCCCCTGGGCCCGACAACATTCCTGGTCGTGTGCTAAAGGACTGCGCAGCTGACCTCACAAACATCTTCAACATCTCCCAGAGCCAAGCTGTTGCTCCCTCGTGCGTCAAGGAAACCACCATTATACCAATGTCGAAGAAGCATCTCCATCCAGCTTTAATAATTACCCCCCATTGCGCTGACTTCGAGCATCATGAAGTGCTTCGAGAGGCTAGTCATGAAGCAAATCAAATCCACCCTCGCTGGACCCGTTTCAGTTTGCATAATGGGCGAAGCGGTCCACTGAAGATGCCATCTCCTCTGCTCTCCACCAAGACCTCAACCAATGGACACTAAAAACTCCTATGTTAGGATGCTGTTCATATACTTTAGCTCAGCATTCAACACCATCATCCCCCAGCAGCTGGTTTGTAAACTAACAAACCTGGGCCTCAGCCCCTTTCTCTGCAACTGGCTGCTGGACTTCCTCACTGCCAGACCCTAATCTGTACGGGTCTGCAATAACACATTAGATACCCTCCCACTGAATACAAGTTACTCCCATGATTGTGTGCTTAGCCCCCTACCCTTTACCCTGCTGACCCATGACTGCACTCCCACCTACAGCTCCAACAACCAATTCATGGGGGTGAACATCACAGAGGACCTCTGCTGGAGCAACACCAAGTCCCTCGACAGGAAAGCCCAGCAGCGCCTCTACTTCGTCCGCAAACTGAAGAAAGCAGGAGACCATACACCCATCATGCACACCTTCTACCGAGGCCCCATCGAGAGCATCCTCAGCAGTTGCATCACTGTGTGGTTCGGAAACTGCACAGCATCCAACCGCAAGACCCTGCAGTGCATCGTGAACACTGATGAGAGGATCAATGGTGCCTCACTCCCTTCACTCCTGGACATTTATAACACCCACCTCACCCGCAAAGCAGTCAGAATTGTGGGTGACCCCTCCCATCCCTCCAACTTCCTCTTCACCCTACTGCTTTCACAGAGAAGGTTCCGCAGCCTGAGGTCAAGCACCATCCGACTGAAAAACAGTTTTTTCAACAAGGCTGTCAGGAGGCTGAACTCTCTCCCCTCTCCACCCTACCCCCACTTGACATGGATTTTAACGCCCCCCACACACACACACACACACACACACACACACACACACACACACACACACACACACACACACACACACACACACACACACACACACACACACACACACACACACACACACACACACACACAAATCCAGGACCGGACTTTGTTTCAACAGGTTAATTTGTTTCCCTTGAGCTGTCAGACCAAAGCACAGATGAGCCACAAATAAGTGAATCCATATGAATTAAATTCCTCTGTAAAACTGTCTACACCCTGTACCCTCACTCATGTCCTGGGGCAAAGGTTGTCATGTAAATGGCCCAGCACAAAAGCCTACGTCAACTGAAGTTAAGATGGAGTTGCTTGCCATCTGTGTTAATCTTGTCAGTTGTCTCAATGGTATTTATTCTCAAACAATAACTAAATAAATTGTAAAACTACTTAAGGCTCTGTTTGAGTTGATAGACTGCAGCAAAACTAAGGTGATAGCTTAAGGCAAAGATACTTTGATATAAGAAAACATCTGTGTAGATGCTGGTTTGTCAACAAAGTCCTCAACAGAAACGTTGCAAAAGCACGCAAAGATCCCAATTTTTTATCTGAAACCACCATTGGAATCACTTAGTTACAAATCGGGGTAATTTTGCTTTTTAATAAAAACTGTGTACACATGATCATCCAAAGGATAATATAAATTAAATGCTGTGGTTACTTTCTCCAAAGTAAGGTTTAATTTCTTTGAACTATTAAAACTATTTTTTCTCTCAATGATAAACAGCCCTGTTATTATTGACCAAGAAATGAGTTAAGACGCCAAGCCTGCGGAGGATAGACTATTGGTATTTTTATGGTTAAAGATGCCCAGCCCACCTATGGTGCAGTTGGGAAAGAAGTAAGTATGTTTTGATCTAGGATCAGTCACAGTCTGACAAACCTCTACAAGGCTCTGACAAACATAGGTTAAGACCCTGTTGAACTTAACTTGTTTCAGAAAGAAAAATAGGCAGATAATGTGCAAATCTTAATGTAGCATTTTTCCCCCCATTACAGGGTTTCACTCTGATTGAATACAGGGAGTACCCAGGCACTACATGAGACATACCTGTAATTATAGATATGTAATGTAAAGTAATGAAAAATGTGTAAAAGAAAATGTAGTACCTAATAATTTCATTATTATTCTATTGTGTGCCTTGAATAATTGCCTTGATTTTCTCAAGGGGGATGCATGAGTTTATCTTCAATGATAGACCCATGTGAGTGAAACCATTTGAACTTCCAATGGGAAAGAATTTAGAGTGATGATTTATTGCAAGGGGAGCCCAGCCTTGCGGGGTTCCACTATCTCAGGCGCCTCTCTGCTGTTTACAATAGCACCTCATCTTAAAATAGACATACAGCCCTGGAAAAAATGAAGAGACCACTTCAGCATTAATAGTTTCTCTTGTTTTATTTTATATAGGTAAGTCTTTTCAGTTAAATGTTTTTTTAATTTTTTTATTGTATTCTTAAAACTTCTGGCAATTGTTCTCTGTGTTGGAATTCAACAGACACTGGAGTGGCTGCCATACATGTAGAGATAAAGATTTAAGAAAAAATTGTAGTGGTCTCTTAATTTTTTCCGCGGCTGTAGTTTGACTTAGTAGTTGTAAAAGTGTAAAGCTTTCATGGTAAATACTTAACTTAAAGTTGAATTGATTAATATAATAAATAATCAGCAGATTATTCGATAATGTCCACAATTGTAACTTTGTACCCATACACAGATGTAGCATATAATATCTACAGGCCGGGCAAACAAGCAGCCTCTACTAAAAGCAACCTGCCATTCTCATTCGTAGGTCAACCTCAAAATAAACATATTGTACAGTAGAACAAATATGCTTTCAAGGTATATAAAGATATTTTCAAATGGCTATGCCACAAAGCTGGGTTCTCAAACTACCAGTGTTTGACTTTATGCAACAATGGTATCAAGTGCTGCCAAAACAAGTGTAAGCAATAGTTTGATTAGGTCACTGACCAGTTTGCGATCAGACCCTTGAACTGGAAAAGAAAAAACAACTCAAAAGTCTTGTAAGAACAGAGCTTAGCGCCAATTACGGTGGCAAGGGCCACCACACACACACACACACACACACACACACACACACACACACACACACACACACACACACACACACACACACACACACACACACACACACACACACACACACACACACACACACACACACAGAGGGACAAATACAGACATGTGCAATGTGTGTCTTACCCAAAAGGCCTCCCAGCAGGTAGACTGAGGTGGACAGTTGGACCATGCTCTTGAACACAAGTTCTCAACTCCACAGTGCTTTAAATTCAGTACAGTGTGTAAACACACACACACACAGGGCCAGCCAGGCACAAAACACTGGTGTCTGCAACTCTTCAGTCTGTGTGTTCGGAGGGACAAACATGGGTTATCTGGCTTCAGGTCGTTATTGCATTGTTGAGCTTCTGGAGCATTTCAGCAGACAGATCTTGGTTTCTGAGGCTCTTGTACTCCTTGTTGCTCCCTGATGTTCACTGAAAATAAGAGGCAAAACCAGTCAAGGAAAAGACAACAAAATAAGCGCATGATAATACTGATAGGAATAAGAAGTTGGCAGTCCACCTCACCGATGAGTTCAAGCCTGAACATTTGTTAAATAAAAAAACTCACATATTTTGTAATACTGCAAAGTCCTTAAAGTCTGGTTTTATGCCGTTGGAGGGTCCTCAGTATACAGCCATCTTAATAGAGCGTTTCACCTAAAGCTCTACCGTATTTCTTTTAAAGTCCATATCAACACATTGAATATATTATATATCGTCTAAAACAAATTGAAAGGGTGATTTCTGTAATGGAAAATAAATATAACACCTATTTTAGAATGTTATCAACCACTTAAATCGGCATTATGAATGGTTATCTTCACCATACTATAGCGTAAAGACTGACCAAAAATGTCCTACAAAGCTTAAAAAGTGAAATTGAAACAATTTATTCAGGTTTTGGCAACAGCACTACAAGGGGATAAAACCAAGTATTCAGTCCTTAGATGCAACCACAAATGCATCCATACACACTCAACTTCAAAAACGTCTCCATGCCAATTTTAGCTTCCTAGGTCAAAAACTGTCACCACCAAAGTGTGAGGAAATTTGGAAAAAGGCAGATGAATCACTGTGTATGATCTTTTCGTAGGATACGTTCTAGTGTCTAGTGTTTTCTAGTGTCTTGTCCAGGAGTGGCTCAGTCAGTAGGGGCTTGGACTGGGAATTGTAGGGTCGCCGGTTCAAGTCCCCGAACAGACTTGAAAATATGGAAGGTGGACTGCTACTTGGAGAGGTCCATGTTCACCTCCTTGGCCCTGCTGTGGTGCCCTTGAGCAAGGCACCGGACACCTCCAATCCCCCCTCCCCATTGCTCCACGGGCGCTGCACAATAGCTGCCCACTGCTCCTAGTACTAGGATGGGTTAAATGCAGAGGACCAATTTCACTGTGTGTGCTCTGCTGTGCGCATGTATGTGACTAATAAAGAGGGTTTCATCCTCCGATTTTAGTGAGGCGCTCTTACAGTTCTGCATTTGTAGATGACAAAAAGGCAAAATTCAATATTTAAACTAACAATTTAACTAACTTAAAACTCTTTAATCAATATCATATTAACATGTAATGCAGCTGAGCACAGACAGCTTCCTTCCATCCATCCTTACAGTCACTTCTTCTCAGTAGATGATTTTGTAGCATAAGATCTAGTTGCAGTTCTGAGGAGTCCAGTCTCACTGGCACATCTTCAACTTGGACCTACTTTTGGGCACCATCTTCACACATGGTTCAACGACACGCCCCTAACTTAGACAATATTGCTGCCCTATCACTTCCGAAAGATAAATTGCCACCTACTGACCAACGATAAGGTAATTTCAGATGTAATTATTGAGCTCAGTGCAACTTCACAGCAGGCAGCATAAAGAAAAGAAAGACACTAAAGATAAAAGGCAACTTTATCAAGTTCCCACTGTCAGAGAGCTTCTCCTTTCTGTGAAGATTCTGTCATGAGTGCATGACATATTAAAAGGTGTTTCCAATATGTGTCATCCCCATTGAGCAGTATATTAGAAGCTTTTCAGGGAGAGCAGAGGCATTCCCCTCATGATACAGAGACTGACAGAGCAACACACCCACTGTTTGAGTTGTTTTTTTTTTTTTAAAAATGGTATCTCAAGTAACATCCAGCAAAGCTCAGGAATGCTTCTGATTTTTTTACGGAAAACACACAGGAGTAAAGCTATATATTCACTGGTTAATGTCAATGATTTGTCAAACATACTTAAACAAAAACATGTTTTTGTGACTCTTCAACACAACATGACTTGTTGATACAAATTTGAGGCTAAATGAAAAGACCTTCCTCCTCTTCTTTTTCTAATATGCCCCAACTTCCTCTATCTTTTGTCAAACTCTGTCCGGCTCTCCACAGTGTCACTGAAGTAGTTGTGGCAGGCAGCAAATGTGCAGAGATCAAGAAATGACTAAATCCATCTGTTGGGTTCACAGCCAGCAAAAATCAAACCGTGCGTAGGTTGTAATTACATCATGTGTGGTCACCTCAAAAATAATTTTTAAAAAAACGATAGATTGTTGGAAAATAACATCAAATAACAACATTTTGAAATAGGTTAAATGCAGGCAATTCCCTTTGGTCAAGTGTTCAATTTAGAAAACTCCTTAGAAAGTGCCAATCTGCAACACATAGCTAAAGAATGTGCAAATTATCTGAATGAATCACAAGGGATTTTGGGTACAGCAGATAGGATGGAGGCAGAGTAGTTAGGGATATGAAGATGTCAATATAGGCGCCAAAGCAATTTGGCAACAGACGCAAGCCAATGCTAAACTCAGGGAAGCAAACGTGTGTTTATGTGGGCATATATCTAGCTGTTATCAAATGCTGGATCCGCTCAGTCCACTCGAAGGATTCACCTCTTGAATATTGGGTGGGTGTGACCTTTTCACCATTGTCCTCATTAAATATCGAAACAACTTTATGATTAAGTCGTGTAAAAGCATAACAAGTTTTACAAGAGCAGAGAGTTTTACAGAGAAATAGAATTTTGTTCTGAAAGTGCAAAAAGTCAAAGGGAAACACTTGGAAACACTAATACGTGGTGCAATGTAAGCGAAGTATGATAGTTACACAGACAGCAGCTTTTTTGGATTGATGAAGGCTATGTATTGCAGGAAATGGCACTTTCAAACTTGATGCTTTAGCACTGTGATACATTCTAAGTTTGAACAAAAAAGATAGTAACACGTAACTGAATATATCTGAGCACGTAGATTTTTGTGCAGATACTTAAGGGTTTCAAATTGGCACATTTAACAACTCATTTCCATACATAGATTATTTCCCAACTGTCATGAGATGTTAGCCCCAGTCTTAACATCTGGCACCCACATTGTAACGATGTATAGAAACAAAGCTGCATCTTTAAGATGCCTTCAGTGTGCACTATGAAAATTACAGGGTTGGTGAGTTCTTGCCTTCACAAGGGTACACTGTATGGCCATAGTCCTACAGAATTATGCAAATTGTATTGGTGGGGGGAGCCGAGTGTCATCATGTTTACTGGGAGCTCCAGAGCAACGCCTGGTGTTTTTAAAAAAATTTTATTCCTGAGCCCCAGACAGTCTTTAATAGCTACTGCCAACATTGACGTTATCCATCCAACATTGCACATCTAAATCTCATCCTAATTCTAAACCTGACCCCAGATTAAATACCTGCTGCATTTGTATTTCTTTGTAGTCTTATTTCACTGGTTGACACAAAGACGTATTTAATTTTGTTTTAATGTTCATATAAAATGTCATAAATATGTAAGTTTATAGCCCTGTGTAGTTCTAACAAGAAACTAAGCAAATCAAATGCAGTTCCAAAAGTCAAATTGGTTTTAGTGGTGTAATGCTCATGCGTAAAGCTGAGCAGTTCCTGCCGCTGCGACTCCTCCGGGACTTGCAGAGCGAGGCGAAAAGAGAGTCCCAAGAGTATCGCGCATACAAATTACATAATTGTGGCCTTGATAGATTGTGTTATATCTTTATGGCCACTTACGGTTCGGGTTACGTTGTACATTGCATATCGAAAAGATTTGTGTTACGCTCGTCTGATGCACTATTTTTTTCCCTTGCAACAGTTATGTGTTTTTATTTCCCTTTTATTGTGTTTAGGGAAAATTGTTCCTGTTTAATAGTTTATACAATTGTTGTATCCTGTTTTACATGGTAATCTTTAAAACTGTAATTGATTGTTATCCTTTCACCTTTTCTCAGAGTTTGCTTTAACAGTAAAGGTTTTTGAAGTGTAACAGTGCTTTAAAACAGTTGTGGTGAAAAGAGGTTTAAAACGGAATTCAGTGTGAACTTTCTTTTTCCTATCGACTCTTTGAAGAACATCTCCTTTTAGACAATATTTCACTGGGATTTACAATCCGGGCAGTCAGCTGGGAAATGTGGTTGTGGCTTCTAAGTAAGGCTCCAAAATGACAAAACGCCTTTTTAAAGACCAATGTAGAGGATGGAACTTTTTGCAAATTTAGAATCCCGGTGAAATTGTTTAAGTGAAGATTTTCAATGTGAAAATGCTCACTGGGTCTGGTTAAATGAGCTTGTGGAAAAGCGTGAATTACCTTTGATTCCATGAATGTGGCTCACCTTAGCAGGAACAATAACCTCCTGGGGAAAAAAGTTTCTTTTATTTTAAGTTAACCTCAGTAGTCCTACGCTGCACAAGTTGCCACACAATGTTTAGTAGATCTACGCTTTATTAGCCGCATTTGATATTGATCTAATGAAAACACGTTTCATGCAGCTAATAAAAGGTTGGGGTCTCAGTAATTTCAACCAGCAGCATGACTCTAAATTGTGAAACCTGAACTCTTTCCCTCCTATGTTCGCTCTCGGTGTATGGAAGTAGACGCGGGCGTTTATTCTAACGGTCTTCTTATTGTAAGGAGTCGGATCAGAAGGTCTCATATTATCCTTCATGGTCTATATAGCTTCAGGAATCTATACGAAGAGGCGACTGGTCGCATAACTCCCTGCAGGCTTTGCACCACGGTTTATTGACATGTACATTTCACCATGGGAACCATCTCCTCACTTCACCATAACTAAAAAGCCGCTCTTAATAAAACATTAACTCACCTAACTAAAGTGAAAGTACCTTCTGCTGCACAACTAAAGGCTACTAGCTCCCTGCGCCAGACACAACAGCACACACTTGAGAGCAAAAGGAAGATTTGAGGTGGGGGGGGGGAGAAGTGGGACTGACTACCCAGGGCCCAGATGGGGGAAGGGCCCTTGAAAGGCATGGAATTAAAGTTTGTTTTTGTTTGCAATTATGTTTTTAGTAGATAGTGTCATAACTTAGGTTACCATAGCTCAGTAAAATTAGTTGAGTGATTACATTTTGTATATACTTTTTTTTTTTTTAAATGGTGAAGGCTTTGTGGGGCCCATCACCCCTCACAAAAAGGAGGTAAATGGTTTAGTCCAGGGCCGCACTAGGATTCGTCTCGTTATCTTAAGCCCCGCCTCCCAACCACATCTCTCTCACATGAATGCAGAAAATAACCCTCTGGTTTCGGCTTAGAGCGCATTTTACAACTTTGAGGATTTAATGATAAGTGCTTCAAGAGAGTACTGGAAAGTTGATTTAGCTCAAAGAACTATCATACAATTTTAAGATTTACGGACATCTCTTTCCCAAGATAATACAACAAAGGATCATTGCTGAATTTGAAAATGAAATGCTGCACCTGAGCAAAATATATAGTGCCACATTTCCAAATACTCTGTCCCCTCTTGAGCTCCTAATGCCATCTATGAGATGCAACTACAGAGCCTTTTTGGAGAAATTTGTATTGGATTACGGATGTTCAGCACACTGCCTGCTGTTGCTGGGGGTGAACGGGCTTTCAGAAAGTTGAAACAGGTGAAAAACTACTTGAGATCTACAATGTCTCCGGACAGACTGAACAGCTTTGCACTTCTCTCCATTGAAAGTCCAATTAGCAAAATAATTTGACTTTAAATATCTAATCAGTGATTTTGCTAACCAGGACCCGTCAGTGGGTCCAATATCATGAGCATCATTTCCATAAGATACTTTAAAGTTTGAAGTTAGACATTCTCATATTATTGTCAATAACTGCAAGATCAATCATATTATCCAAAGCATAACTTGTAAAGTTTTTCAGCTTTCTAAAGTTTTAATTAGCCTTTTTGCTTTTCATGCTTTCTGATTTTGTGTGTGTTATTGTAACTTGTGCAAATAAAGATGATGAGTGAAGTCTTGTTCAACTGTCTTATATTATGTATTAATATTATATATTATTATAGTATGTTGAGGAAAGAGGTTTGAAATGTGCACAGATTATTATTACTTCTATTATTACCACTATTATTATTACTTTGTTACTTTAGTTCATTGGTGACTGCCCTAATAACTGCTACAGATTAATGTGTACAGTTGTTGGCTCAATCGTTTGTAAATACATTTCAAAAGATACATGAGATCATGGATCAAGAGAGGAAGGGGGCCCACAGAGACAGTTAATGTATAGGGCCCGGAGTTCTACTCAACGCCGCTGTACACACATATTGCTACACACTCACCTGAAGATTCCTTGAGTCCCAGCTCCCGTGATGCGCAAAAGCAATATCCGCTCAGAGTTGGCGCGTTGTAAAAAGCCCTTGTTAAATGAGTGGAGCCGGTAGGAATCCAATCATAAAATTGCCTTAAAAGAGGTGGAAGGGAAGTCCTTAAGTGGCTCCGTCCATCCAAGCATTTGGGGTGCGTTGTGTCTGTGTGTGCCGTCATGTGCGCAAGGGGCTGAAGTGTAGCTGCTTCCAATCAATTCAAACTGCACACACACACACACACACACAAATTTAGCCTTTTTTCAAAATAAAAGCAGCTCGGAATCCTCTCTCCATGTCTTTGCGGTCTCCCCTCATCTCTCTCACTCTCTGGTGCTCTGTCCACCCCAAACAGACTAATCTTATCTATTACAACTAAATTACATCGCATTTACATTTACGTTTTTTGCTAAAGGTGATCGAGGATCTTTTGTATATACACAAAAGATCCTCGCTTTTAGCAAAAAAATATTTTCCAAAAACCTTTTTTTCCAGTTGCCCATTTGATTTAATCCAATTAATGTAAATTGCCAATCAAACAGAAATGATGAGCTATATTGTTAAGATAAATCTATGAATCGACAGTTTTGGGTCACTCTTGCAAACTTCAATGAAAAGTGTTTGAGACACCAATGTCATTGTCCTACCTCGTGTTACCATTTTCCAACAATTACCCTAGCCTTAACCTTGATGTGTGTTTATTTACCCAACCTTAACCATAACCTTCATACATAGGCCTACTGCAGGACTTTCCAATTGTAATACCTTGGCAGTGAACTTTTTGTGGACCTTTTATCATCTGTCACACTCAATTATTTCTTTATAGTGTACAGATAAGACCTCACAACCTGTACGAATCAGTAACACAGCGTCCGTCTCATATCAACGCTTAATCTTTGTTGCATACGTCACCCCCCAAAACGTTGTCCCTTCATTTTACTTTGAAATTTGAGTTTTAACCGGAACTGTTGCTACTATTTCCCATCTAGCTTGATGGTATAAAGCGCGATACGGCCGCGCCGGCTCTAACAGATAACATATCATTGTCTATCAGACCCCCTGTTGCTCGTACTTTTTTCTGCATCGCACATGTTTTCATTCCACTTTACAGCCTTTCTCATTTTACATCCATTCATAACAAGCAGCAGAGCAACGGAATCGCTATTATATAGGCTACCTATCTTATTATTTCACCTGTTTTGTTAAAGAAATGGGCTGTGTGTTCTTTTTTCTTTTTTTTTTTACTTAACCTGCTTAAATAAGGTTTTATCATAATGGCTTAATTCCATCCTGAACTTAATTTCAGTGGACAACTCAAATTCTAGAAATGCTCAAGACAAGTACAACGAAGGGCAAATCCACTCTCCTCCTTTCTGCACCCCTCTGATTATGACCTGGAAACTGATTAACATCTGCTAAAATCAGCCAAGCCTCAGGGCATCGAGTCCGTCTATCTATCAAAGTTTGGATATATGTTATTATTAAGCATCAATAAATGCACGCCTGTTAAGGATATCCGGATGACTCTAAGCATTCTTGGTGGTTGGAGGGATGTTATTTCATTATCATAGACCAAAAGCCAGATCACATCAAAACGTTTAGAGCCAAGCCTGCACCACAACCGCATGTGTCGCTCCAGACTGGCTGCTGAGCTCAGAGGGGGAAGCCCGCAGCAGAGAAGCGGCATGGTCACAGTTTTGTTTTTTTAAATAAGCATTTTCATTAAGTCATATATAAATGGTCGTTGAGATTGTTTTTTAGAAAAAGTTGAAAAGTTATAATTATCGGTATAATTTTCAATATTTCAAAAAGGAGCTTGTCAAGAACAGGAGCATAAAAGGAGCTGCATTAATAATCTTGAGGTAAGATTGTGAGGTTTTTCAATGGAGCAAAAATAGCCTTTACGAGGGTTTATATAATGAGGGTATGCATTGCAACTAATGGGTTAATTTACAGCTAATAATACATCATTAGGGGTTACTCTTTAGTTTACTTTATTGATTAGATAAACAATACACTTAATTTGGGGTTGTTTAAAACTTTAAGAGTTTAATTTGACTGGCCAGCGAATAAATATTTTAGACAAAACTATTCCAGCTGTTTATTTCAAGCAAGGATTATAACTGAAAACAATTCTACATGTTTTGACATTCCAATACCACCCCCCCACCCCCCCCAACAAAAAAAACGGACTTAAAAAGTACATTTTAATCTTTAAGAAATGCTCTCCCCTCTGCCAACAGTAGTGATTCAGCTCTAGTGAAAAAACTCTATGGACAGCAGTAGAGGGCTGTGTGGTTGCACTTGATTTGTTATTGAGTCCAGCCTTCCCTTTCCATTGTTCATCTGTAAAGGCTTGATGCTTGAGGCTAAGAATATGATAGGACACTGCACTTGACATTTTTTGTTGTTTTGTACATTTGTCACCACAAATAAACTCTCCAGGTTTGGGCTTTAATTGTTGTATATTTTGGACCCAGAATATTCTAGATCGACATGACAGCTAGCAAAATAAAGGAAGAGAGAAAAACCTTAAAAATAACAGGAATCCAGACTTTGAAAGATTGTTGCTATTGAAACTCCCGCTTCTTGTCAGAATGCTTAGCCAAAGTTACTTTCTTCCAGCATAAGGTTAATATTTAAAAGATACATGTAGAAACTGGATTTATCTTCTCATATTAACGTCCTCAGTCCATTGCCATTATCAATGCTCTCAGTCCGAAAGTCAAAATGTGGAAGAAATAAATCAATGCAATAATTTCCAATGTTCACAACATATTTTTTTTCAAACAATATCTCCTCTTGTATCCATATTTGTTGGTGTTGGTTTGTTAGTGTTAATAACATTTCACATAGACCTACTAAGAGAAGAATCCACTTTTATCGTCAGACATTCAAAGCACACACAGAACGGACTGTGTTTTGGATTGGAATCACAGAGACCACCTTTGAGTGCATTTCCCCCAAAAAATTGAATTATTACTTGAATAAAAAGCAGGATATATCAGAAATGTAGCAATGCAATTGTATAAATGATCTTATAAAGATGGGGGATATCCTAACTTTTTTTCCCTCAATTTTCTCTGGGTCAAATCACCAACTGCCTTCAAAAGAAAGTTAAGTTAAAAAACAGTCTTCTGACCACAAGACTCTTAAAGACTTGAGCTGTTCTTTGATACAGTATCACATGTCTAACGTGAAACAGTTCAATTTCAAACTCTAACATTATTAAGCTTACCATATATATGTTATGGTCACTCCAGGACAACTCTAATTTATTTCATTTTGAAACTCTTGATTTCTGATTAATTTTCGGTGCATCCGGAGAAACACTTCACTGTCATAAATCTATTTATAAAGGGTCACTGCGAAAATATGGTCTATTGGATTCATGGAAGCTAAGCCCTGTTTTGTTTTTTTTCTACAGTAATTTATGGAAAAATAAATATTGCTGTTTGACATTGTTTGGACACCCATGCTTTTGGGCCAAGTAAATTCTCTTTCAAATACCTCCCATACTATTCAGTATGAATATGCAAAGTACATATATTTATCTTGTTGCTGTCAAAAGGTTATACAAAATTATCCTCCAGGACCTCTAAATCTCATTGCTTTACATGTTATGTTATCGTATTCAAACCATGTTATCGGTTTCGTCCTGCGTCTTGTCGTTATGCGAAGCTACAGAAGCTAACTCCTGGTTGCATATTTATATTTAACACAATGTTTCTTCTCTTCTCATTCAATAAAAAAAAGCACATTTTCCAAAATGTAGAAAACTGCCTTCAAGAAAAAGAGGGACAAAGAATGACAGACAAGTGCACTAAGAAATTAAGTGATCTATTTTCATTGTATTGTGCTGTGGTATTTGGCCTAAATTGATTAAAAATATGCCAAAACAGGGTCACTTTTTGGACTTCTTGTTTATGATATTGTTGACTTGGCTCGAAGTCAACAATAGTTGAGTTTTCAACAACTAAGTTTTCCACAACAATGTTTCTCAGTCTGGTTCTGGTTTTTTTTCACAAAGGCTTAAATTTAAGGTTACCTACAGTTTAAATGCAGACATTGAATTTCATTTAAATCTTCCTTTCCATTTTTTATTTCAATTCTTGCAATCAAATGAAGTGAAAATAAATCTTAGCTATTTTTAGTGTTAAGAATAGCAATCATTAACACAATACACAAAATGTATTAAAGATAATAACATAATCAACTCACAAATGAAGAAACTAGTAAACAAAATGTATGAAATGGTAAAATTACTATGACAATTAGAAAGCAATTACATTTTTGATGAAAGATGGGAAAAATGGGTAAAGTATAGAAGCACAAAACATTTATAATGGACATTAGGTAAGAACTGACAATTAATGTAAATATTAGTATTAGTACATGAGTATTAACAATGTATCCATTATGTTTTTTCCATTTATTTCTTTTTTCCTGATAGATTGCTATGTAGTTAATTTAGTATCTATCTGTGTTTATTTGGTTGTGTATGCTTCGATTGTCGTTAGCAAAACAACAACAAAAACAATTTGAAATCGTATCTTATCTTGGTGTGTTGTTCTGTATTTATCCCTTCCAAAACTCAGTAAATGAAAAAATGAGGTAATGTAAGGGGATCAGGTCAAAGCTTCTAAAGAATTTAAGGTAATGTCTAAAGCAGAGTGTGGTGTAATGTAATCTGGCACAGAAGAAAACATGGCTGAGGTCACATGAAGGAGGGTGGTATTTGTAAAGTTGTTGAGCAGCATTTGGAAAAATGTAAATTTTTTAAAGAATGAACTTGGCTGTTCTATAAATCCCCCAAATGTCTATTTTAGGCAAGAGAATGGCCATGTAATGAGTTGTGTATAGTATTTAATGGATCTATAAGATAAAAGAGATTTCTGATGGAACTTTAGGGTCAGAAGGTATTCCCATTGCTTGTAAAACTGTCTTCAAATAAAACTTAAGGTCAAAGGGCAAGAACACACAGCTTGACGCTAGTGTTTTCTTTGAACTACCATTTTGGCATTAAGACATGAAAGCTTTCTTTTTGACAAAAAATTGTGCTGGAATATCTAGTTCCAACCAAAAGTGTCAAGTGGTAGCTGACATTCGAGAAAATGTGAGGCATAGTAAAAGAAATGTATTAGATGTATTGCTGTGAGTCAGATGATCATAAACCTTTTACCAAAAGAGAAAAAATATTGTGGTCTGACGCAGTAAGTCAGGGAAATGACTCCTCTTTAAACCCCTGGAGAGTTCCGGCCACAGTTGTTTTGATGATTATTGGTTCCACCCTGAGGGGAAAATACATTATTTTTCAAATACCCTTGAGTTTACTGTGCAAGTAGCCCATGGCATTGACTTTTTGTAGTCAGTAATTAGGCTTAGGTTTAAGCTACAATGAGTTAAACAGATGGCTCCACAGGTGCACTTTCAACACTTCAGACATTATTAAAACAAAGCTGATCTGGACCTTTGATGGTTTTGTTACTTACATTGTTTTTCCTTTATTTAACTGGGGTATCTTATAAAGATATGATCAATTGTGGTCTTTTATTATTTTATGTATTTGATTTGATTTTATCCCCTTTTTGCAACTGTGTTATTAAATGTTATTATTATATTATAGGCAATTGTCAGCGCTTATAGATCAGGAGGCTTGGGACAGAATCATACAATAATGTTAAAGCAATTTTCTCATAGTAGGTGTTCACTAACAGTGTTCATTTTGGGTTGGATATGACAAATTAAGGATTTATTTTTAAGGCACTGATAGCCTACAGTTTGTTTTCGGACCTGCTTGAAAAATGTAGAAATGCACCAAAACCACCAAACTTGGGAGTAGCCTATTTGCACTGCTAATGTAACTGTGTCTGCTAACAACATAACACTGCCTTAGACTGGCGCCTGATTAGAATTGTAAGTACAGTAAACACATTGTGTAAACAGCATGTACAAATCTACTGTACAATTTAAACACTACACTGTGTATAATTCTAATTCACAAGCATATTATAATACAGCGCAATAATGCATTTCTATAGTAAATTGTTTAAAACAGACAATAAAATTCAGTAAACAGCAAAGACATCAGTTGTAAAACCCAATGTTGCTTGTTTGTTATCATAACTAATTTTTCCTTGTCAATACAACACAGATTTGTGCAAAAAGTCATTTCAACTCAAAATAATCAATTGATAACGTCTCAACTACATGGAAGTTGACTCAATGAAAAGCCATGCTATGTTAACAAAATATGTCAAGCTGAGTTGACTACTGCATAAACGTTGTAAACTTGTGCGTCATCACGCTATACGCTGTGTAGCACGTTTTGCGTCTTGCGTCATTATTTAACGTCTTTCTCTGCTAAGCGCGCGTTCGGTGGAGAGTGAAATGGGTGGAAGTTCATGGAACAACACCACCAGAGACTGATACCAGTCGTATTTTTGCAAGGTGAGTGTAAATGTTAGCTTGCAAGTAATATTTAAGACATGTTTTACGTTTTTGATTTGATTACATTGTCGTCCGTGTTGCCCGTTTATTGAAAACATAACAGCAAAACTTTGGCTGAAATTCACAGTATAGCTAACAGCGTAGCAGACCGAGTTAGCTGCATACTGGCGCCTATTATCGTTCGAGTTGTGGGGAAATTCTATGTTCAAAGTGTACTTTTAGAAGAACGCAACATATTCACTTACTTCAAATACCAGTTTCTTGATCACGTTTATGTTTACTTTCCCATGAACGATTCGTTTTTCCGCGGAAATGAACGTTGTTAAAATTATCTACAGAGTCGGCGTCAGAGCAGATCTACAGGAGGGGCATTGGTTCAGCAGTGAGGGGGGGGGGGGGGGCACTGCCGTTTGATAAATATTTTAAAAACAAAATATGTTTTTCTTTATTAATAATAATAATAATAATAATTTCATTTGCGAATTTCGTTTTTTGTTGTTGCTAATTTCTATATCATGTCACTCAGGGAAGCTACACCGGGCACATAACTGAAGCGTTCCGTTCGCGACACTTAAAAAACAACAACAGATTACCCACCTCTGACATGTCAGAAATAGTTTTAAATGCACGTCCAGAAAACCATTTAGTAGGTGGTAGGCTGGTTATATACATATATACATTTAGACAACCTCATCATCATAAACAGGGCCCTGTACAACATAGCTATATTAGGTCTAGGTAAAATGACCGGACGTTATCGGCTGACATCATGACATATGGCCTAGGCACACATTCGGGCAGCAAGTAGCCTAACAGACAAGCCACACACCAGGCAGAAATGTCATAAGCCCATGTATTTTACAGGCAGCCGAGTATAAAACACAAATGCAGATAGACCCAGTAAACGTTAATCAACAATTCACCTGCTTAGGCCTTATCATGAAAGCCAGGGCTGGCTTCAACAAGTGAAATGAACAAACAACAACTTACGGTCAGAAGAGCTGCAGGCGACGAGTGTTGCTGCTGAACTTTCGAAGTACTGTGTCTTTCCATTCGCTTGTGCATTTGCAAGTCAAGTCTTTTTCGAATGCAAGCTGTACCAACCGGGCCTTTCTCTCGTGTAACATTGAGCGTCTGTGTTCCGAAAAAACATTTCTCAGAGTGGAGAATGAATTCTCACACATTGCTGTAGATGCACCAAATGTTAATGCATGTTTAAAAGCAGTCAGCACACTGGGCATGGCAATCAGATGGTTGTGGTACTTTGAGATGATGTGCTGTATGGTCCAGTCTCCCTCCATTGCTTGCTTTTGTGACATTAAAAACTCTTTAGCAACTTCGAACTCAGCGTCAATTAAAACTGATTGTGACAGGTCGAGAATATGCTTCACAGCTTTCACATCAAGGAAATTATCACCTTCAGGATTTAGTGCTGCAAGTGCACTTGCCAGTTGTGAGTTGCGCTCGCTGAATCTACGCTCCAGTTCCCCAACCACCAAATCAATCGTGTTGTAGTACAATCCCCGAAGTTCAGTTTCGCAGTCATCATCACCTCTGGCTCTGTATCCTCCTGTAGGCCCCATAACGATGTAACCATCCATCCGTGTGGTCTCTGTGCGTCTCCGTTTGGGCCCAGGTCTCAATGACTCGCTGGTGGCTGTGGCAGTATCCAGCACCTGCTTAAACTCCTCATCACAACGCAGTTTTTTAACACATGCTGTTGCACTCGCCACAACACTTAAACCCGTCAACAAGTCAGTGTCCTCTCTCTGTAGAAGCTTGTTCGGTGGATCCAATAGAGAAAGGACCCTGTGGGTTAAGTTGACAAGGAACATGAAACTTGGCTCAGACACCTCGCGTAGTAGGCCAGTAGCTTCCATTCTCGTCTCTGCGCCATAGTTCAGCACTGTGTCAGCATCGGTCAGAATCGATTTGATGTCATTGAAAGACTTACGAATGACTGAGACAGTGGCAAGATGCCCTGTCCATCTCTGCTCCAGAAGACGTTTAAGCTGAACACCTTTGTAATGCATAGCAACCGTTGGCTTCCTACAGAATTTGTAGAGGGAATTGCAAACCTCAAAAAACTCTGAAAGTGCAGACTCTGCAGACATGACATGGACCACAACCAAATGCAACTGATGGTTGCATTTATATATATGTATATAGTATAACCCCTACCCAGAATCTGAGGAATATGCTTTGGTGGCGCAAGCCCTCATCAAAAAACATCCATGTCTGAGGGAACCAGGGTCTGTCGCTGGATGGTACAATTGGAGGTCTAGTTTAAAGTATAAAATGGGTAACTTCAGACAAAAGCTACGAGAGGCTGGATGTCCAGAGCTCAAGATCAACTCGCGGTCATCCAGCACATCTGGGAAAAGAACTCTTGAGAGGGCTAGAAAATCAGAAGTCAACTTCATGCCAGACATCCCGGAAGGAAAAACAAAACACTCCCTTGATGAAGAAAGGACAGCAATGCTCACAGAAATGAAGAAGAGGAAGGTTGATTGGAAGCAAATTCAAGCGATGATGACCAGCACATTCTCTTTGCGGAGAAAGGAAATCGTTGAGGACGAGCCACTTGTGTCTGACATCAAAGATAGATGGCCATCACTGTTCTCTGAACGTCAGGTAAAGTACTTCTCTATTTCAAATGAGTTGAGGAAGATCAGAATGGAGGCTTATTAAGAATAGAAATATATTCAATTTTAATTTCACTTATAAAGCGCCAAAACATTACACACGTCTCATAGCGCTTTAAGGCCGTTTTATACTTCAAGAGACAAAAGTCGTTTGACGCTTGTGACTTTTTGTTGCAGGTGTCGCTGCGAACTACAACTTATGTCATAAGGGGTGGAACTATTTTTCGCGATGTAAATTTTAGAGGTGGTGCTAGGCTAAACCAACAAAATGTTACTAGGACAACAGTTGGCGACAGCGTTCTGCGCCGCTACAATATTCTAGATGTACGCGACAAGCTCGGCGACAGCCCTAGCAGACAGAAAATTTGTCTCCTGACGTAATATTTTGTCAGGCGACATTTGTCTCTTGAAGTATGAAACGGCCTTTACACAGAGTGTTAACGTTCCTACAGAGCCCAAGAGTACCAGGGGCGAGGAAAAACTCTCTAGAGATATATAGGAAGAAACCTTGGGCAGATCCACAACTCAAGAGGTTGACACATCTGCCTAGGGTCAGTTACAGGGCAGTAAAGTCTGTATACATGATACATCAATAGGTTAGTTTGGAACAGAGGATAGGACATGGTGTTAAAGCAACCTGGGTATAGCTTACAGAAGGTCGGATGGTGACGTGACCTATATGATAATGCATGATAACTATATTATGCAACAATGGCTAATATCTGCTGTCATGAAGACTATACAATTATAATTATCAGTGCTAATGAATCCCTCGGCTTGTTCTTTGCTTCTTTTATGCCTACTAGATTGAAGCCGAGTTAGCTCGCCTCACCACTGTTGACCTGAAAGGCTGCCTCTTCGCTGGCCTTGACAAGTATCTGCAGAGGTTCATTGATATCTACAGAGCCAAGCCTGGTGTGGTGGAGCTGAAGAAGCTGTTGACAACACTGGATGGTGAAGTAAGTAGGCTTACGTGATATTTTAAACAATATGTTTTTCTGTTAAAAAAAAGAAGTTATTATAGTAAATATTACTATATAGTGTTGGTTCAGTAACAGGCTTCTCCCAGTCCCTGTCTCTCCAACTCTTTAATAAACAGCAAATGTATTTTAACACAGGTCAATGGTATATCCAACCAGAACAAAACTTCAAATTTATAGTTTTCCAATTTTGTCTGCAGCTTTCTTTGTTTCATGACTTACAATTGCACTTGTTTATCCTGTATCTGTGTCTCTCCTGATTGGATGAAATTGGTATTAAATACTCTATTCTGATGCTATCTGATCGAAGCTGTTCCATTGATTGTGTATTGTCAATTGTTTTTAGTGTTCCAACCAATGGAAAAGGACCATCGTGCTGATGGGGCTCCCCCACTACCTCAAAGAGTCCAACTTTTACAAGAAAGTTCAGGTATATTTTATTTTATATTTTCTGCCAGTGTAGATCAGCCCCCCATTCTTATGTATTTACCCTTACTTGAACATATCCTGTATTTTAGGACCTAAACAGCGGGTTGGGACCAATCATGAGTAAATAGCCCTACAGTGCTAACCGCTCCAACATGTGGCTTTGTGTGTATGTCCATACCAGAACGGCCTCAATGTCATTGTCCAAGCTTCACATAACATCTGTGCCACATATAAATTAACTTATTGAAAGCACTGCTCATTTCACACTGGGTGTAATTTGTTTTTGTTATTTGTTTTTTTAATAAATGCCTTTTTAAAAATAGGTTTTTAAGTACTCAACAGCTCACACTGCGTTTTTTTATCACTATTTTGAAGTGTTGTGAGCTTGTAGGTCAGCTATTTTCACTAGTTTGGATTCCGGGGAGACAGAAAATGTCTCTTTTGTGTCTCAAGCTAAAAAGTTTAGGAACCACTGGTGTGTCATGCTTAATGCTGTTTTGGCCACAACAACAGAATCAATAAAGGTTTATTTTATCACGTTTGTCCACTTTGTTTAGGCCACAGATGCTGAGGAGGACATGACTAGAGGAATGACGGTGGGCATCCTCATTGTGGCAGACGGGGTTGATACTGTCGCTTTCGCTGTGGTCATTGAGGAAGAAATCATCCTTCCATCGCTCAGTGATTGCCCAACAGCTGTGGCACTTCTGTTGGGTCTGCTCTACGCACTAAACATTGACTATCCCAAACACATGAGGTACACATTTGAAGTCATTCAGAAGGTGCTCATGGACATTGGTGGAGGCCATTGCACTGCTTTGGTTCATGGCTTGAGAAACAGACTCTTGAAGAAGACCATGTAAGCTTAAAGCAGAGTTTAAGCATTGGCCAAATGTGAACAAAATGTGAACTTGATTGAGAAATCTTATTTTGTTATTTTGGTTAGATGTCCTATAGATTGTGTACTGTATTTGACAATTTAATGACTTGTGCAGGTTTACACGCCCACTTTGGAAGGGCACACACTGGATTTGTTGGGATATTTACACCCAGTGTGTATTTGGGTATAGCGACACAGTGTATTTCGGACACAGTAACACACAGTGTATGTGGGACACATAACACACACGGTGTGTATTCATTTTGGGGGACACAGTAACACACACGGTGTGTATTTATTTTCGGGACCGTAACACACACAGTGTGTATTTATTTTGGGGACAGTAACACACACGGTGTGTATTTTGGGGACGGTAACACACAGTGTGTATTTATTTTGGGGACAGTAACACACACGGTGTGTATTTATTTTGGGGGACACAGTAACACACACGGTGTGTATTTATTTTGGGGACCGTAACACACACAGTGTGTATTTATTTTGGGGGACACAGTAACACACACAGTGTTTATTTATTTTGGGGACGGTAACACACACAGTGTTTATTTATTTTGGGGACGGTAACACACACACAGTGTTTATTTATTTTGGGGACGGTAACACACACAGTGTTTATTTATTTTGGGGACGGTAACACACACAGTGTTTATTTATTTTGGGGACGGTAACACATACGTTGTGTATTTATTTTGGGGGACACAGTAACACACACTTCATGGGGTGTGTAACTGATAGAAAATAAGTATTTGTTCCAAAAAGCAATTGTATTTACTCATCTGTTTTTATTAAAGAGGCTTGAGTTGGATCTCAGTGTTTTGGGTTTATGAAGTTGTATCTTCAATAAAACAAGAAACATATTGGGCAGTATTAGTTGTTAAATTGTATTAGATGTCTGGGGTGAAACTACATTAGATTTAAGCAGTTGGTGTATGTAACTCACTAGCATTGCAGATAAATCAACCAAAAGCTTAAGTAGTATTGACTTAAGGTTAAGTTATATCAACTAAAACTACCAAGTAGTGAAGTTATATCAACTAAAGGTATGAAGTTATATCAACTAAAGGTATGAAGTTATATCAACTAAAGTCAAGTTATATCAACTAAAGGTATGAAGTTATATCAACTAAAGGTATGAAGTTATATCAACTAAAGTCAAGTTATATCAACTAAAGGTATGAAGTTATATCAACTAAAGGTATGAAGTTATATCAACTAAAGGTATGAAGTTATATCAACTAAAGGTATGAAGTTATATCAACTAAAGGTATGAAGTTATATGAACTAAAGGTATGAAGTTATATCAACTAAAGGTATGAAGTTATATGAACTAAAGGTATGAAGTTATATCAACTAAAGGTATGAAGTTATATCAACTAAAACTACCAAGTAGTGAAGTTATATCAACTAAAGTTATGAAGTTATATCAACTAAAGGTATGAAGTTATATCAACTAAAGGTATGAAGTTATATCAACTAAAGTCAAGTTATATCAACTAAAGGTATGAAGTTATATCAACTAAAGTCAAGTTATATCAACTAAAGGTATGAAGTTATATCAACTAAAACTACCAAGTAGTGAAGTTATATCAACTAAAGTTATGAAGTTATATCAACTAAAGTTATGAAGTTATATCAACTAAAGGTATGAAGTTATATCAACTAAAGGTATGAAGTTATATCAACTAAAGGTATGAAGTTATATCAACTAAAGGTATGAAGTTATATCAACTAAAGGTATGAAGTTATATCAACTAAAGGTATGAAGTTATATCAACTAAAGGTATGAAGTTATATCAACTAAAGGTATGAAGTTATATCAACTAAAACTACCAAGTAGTGAAGTTATATCAACTAAAGTCAAGTTATATCAACTAAAGTTATGAAGTTATATCAACTAAAGGTATGAAGTTATATCAACTAAAGTTATGAAGTTATATCAACTAAAGTTATGAAGTTATATCAACTAAAGGTATGAAGTTATATCAACTAAAGGTATGAAGTTATATCAACTAAAGGTATGAAGTTATATCAACTAAAGGTATGAAGTTATATCAACTAAAGGTATGAAGTTATATCAACTAAAGGTATGAAGTTATATCAACTAAAGGTATGAAGTTATATCAACTAAAGGTATGAAGTTATATCAACTAAAGTCAAGTTATATCAACTAAAGTCAAGTTATATCAACTAAAGTCAAGTTATATCAACTAAAGGTATGAAGTTATATCAACTAAAGTCAAGTTATATCAACTAAAGTCAAGTTATATCAACTAAAGTCAAGTTATATCAACTAAAGGTATGAAGTTATATCAACTAAAGTCAAGTTATATCAACTAAAGTTATGAAGTTATATGAAGTTATATCAACTAAAGTTATGAAGTTATATCAACTAAAGTCAAGTTATATCAAAGTTATATAAACTAAAATCAAGTTATATCAACTAAAGTCAAGTTATATCAACTAAAGTCAAGTTATATCAACTAAAGTCAAGTTATATCAACTAAAGGTATGAAGTTATATCAACTAATGTTGAGTTGAGTCAAATAGCAATATTTATTGGAGTTAACTCAATTGTCTTTGTTGTCTTGACATAAATTCTTTCGCAGCATGGAAACACAAATATTTAAGTTGAAACAACAAGTTGGGTTTTATAGTGTAGCTTTATACTCATATAATAATGTCAGTTAAATTGTAATCTTCATAACAAACAAAGAAAAAACTGCTTAATCATCCACATAGTTATCAATATGACCTGGACCGATGTGATCACTATAATAGTTTTACACTTTAATGAATACAAGTTGTTTCTGTTTTTAATACAATGAATGTCTGTGTTTCTCAGTTTATTCTGTTTTGTTCCGACCAAGCTTATTTTCTAGCAGCTGTGATTTGTTTTTTACTTTGCTTTTTATGTTTTTTACATTTTCCAAATGCAAGCATAAGATCACAAGTAAATCACTTTAAATTGCCGTGTTGTTGAAAGATGCTAAACAATTCCTCAATATTTATATTTAATCGTTTGAAATACATGTTGCCTAATTCCTTTGTTTTCTGAATTTCCATCAAACTTTCTTTTACTTAATTATTATTTTATAGGGTCAGGAATTTTGCTGAATCTGTCGTAATTTGAATATGTGTAAATCACTTTGAATTGCCTTGTTGTTGAAAGGTGCTATAAAAACTTGCCATTTCTCATCAGTTATATTTGATCATTTTAATTATATTTTGCCTTATTAATTTGTTTTCTGATTTTGAATTTCATATGATCTAATAGAGTCAAGGATATTCCAGAGGTTGTTGTAATTCACACCAACATTTAAAAAATATATATCATTTGAAATTGTGTTTTTTCCAAAATTCTGTTTCAAGTCCAACAAAGACACTGGTCACATCACAAATTCAAGTGCTCCTCTGGCAAGCGGTCAACTTCAATTTCAGTTTGGACTCACAGTCAATGGCAGATTTATTCAATATGCCTTTCATTTTATTGAGAAAGTTGACATTTAAATGTGAAAGTAATATAAGAATAATTATTAGGAAGCTGCTCTAAACAATTTGTTTGAGGTTTTTTAATTTATTTTTATGTAATGCCCTGATTAGTACTGATTCTCACCTGTTGAGTCAAGTACAATGTATTTGAATGGCACAAAATTAAATGGACTTATTATTGGTTAGTGATTTTAATTTTGTTATTGATTGAAATAAAGATTAAATAATAAGTCAAATGATATTATACCTGTTGAAGCAATAAACACATTTGTTTTATTTTTAAAATATGCACCTTTTGGAGAAGAAAATCTATCCCACCAAAATGATCAAATCTGGAACCAAACATTTTCTTGAGAAATATAAAAAAAGCACAACCTCACCTGAAAGTAAGTAAGTAACATCCCACCTATCCTGCATCCATCCTGGGTAGGTTTGGCTGGAATGCAGGTTCAATGGGCCCAGCTTAATTTCTTGTTAAATCTATCTTCTACCATTGCGGAAGCAGGTGCTTGGACTCTACGGCTTTTCAATTTTGCAATCCAAAAGTTGCTGGTGGACATGATTGGTGGCGGAAGTTGTCCGGATGAGCAAGAGTCAGCCGACAGCTACCAGGACAAAGAGAACTGCAGCTTTCTTGTGTTTTCCAGAAAGTCGATCAATCCGATGAGTCAGAAAGTGGACTTTGCCTGTTTCCATCCAGAGGACACAGCTGACCTTGTCCTTCTCCATACTAGAAGGTTGACAAATAGGTGCAAGATGTGGATGATGTAAAGTGGCTGGAGGTAAAGCCTGCTGACTAATATCCCGTTTTGGAAAAAATGGGATTGGAGGGTGTGCATTAATGGATTTCGCTGCTTAGCCGCTGTCTATCCTGGGTATGAGCAAGCCAAACAAAAGCTGCTGGTGGACCTCATCGTTGAACACACTTGAGAGGCGTGTGTCAGCGTCTGTTTTGTGGAATTAAAGGTGGGCGTATGACCCTGTCCCTTGGACTTCCTGAGGGGGATGCTGCACGAACGGAGCATCACAACAGATGGCTACAAGCCATCTTGTTCTTGTGTGGCTGTATTAATTGTGAATGCAGTTTACATCTATAACCATTTGTCGTCTTTTTTTCAAATGCTTTATTTAACAGTCAACGAGAATTTTAGTTAAGAAGTTAGCTTGAGCTGAACAATTTGAATTAAATTCGACAGATATTACAATTCTGATATAATGAATGATATTATAGGCAATGGTCACTCTTGAACCATTATTCTAGTCTTCATTGATTTTTTGGGTGAAGATATGTACCAAATAAATACATTTCTAAGTTTGTATATAAGTATTTGTAAATCAGGACACCCCTACATCACCACACCCCTAAATTAAAGATTTGTATTTTGACACATCATTTCTCTTTAACAAATTGTGCAGTGATTTGACAATTGCACTTGTTGATGTTGAGATTATCATTTATTTATTTATTTGTGTGCATAATATGAACTTTTCTGAGTGCACCTTCAGGGGTTTTAGGAGGATCCCCCTCCAGTCAATCAAACCACCAGTTGTAAAGTTTGAGGAGGCAGACAACGATCTATAAAATGGACATTAAAAGTCTAATTGTCAAAGTGGTTGTTTCTAAAAACACTGACTCACTTACCAGCAGTTATAGTAACAGCCATGCAACTAGCACTGCCCTGGAGTCTCCAGAAAACAACTCGTCTCACAAAACTCCCCAGATCTAGGTTTGTAGCCTCCAATCCCCAAACCTTTTTATAAAAGGGACAGTTTTTTAAATTTTTTTAAATGGACGTTTTTTTTTCATGGCTTTAAGATATTCAGTGGGAACGCTGTTCTGTTGTATGGGAAAATGTCCAATTCATTATTAGTTTTTTGTTTTTTGCATTGATTATTTTGTTTATAATTGAGACATAATATCCCCCCAAAAGTTGTTGCAGTTCATTAACCAATATAAATGATTAATTAACAAGACAATGGCATATCGGATTTTATTGATTTCCTTTGAATTCGTGGGAATTTAAATACATGTAATGTTTATCTGAAAGATTACATTATGTGTTTTAACAGAAGCCTAAATAGAAAAAATACTAAAGGCATCAAAAACCTCTGTGTATTGAATTTAACAAGAGTGCATTGCATATCTTGTTAACTAAAGCGTGTTTTCTTTTGCATTTTGTATATATATATTTTGTAATATTGATGATCCATTACCATTTTTTCAGATTTATTCCAAGTAAATCAGTTACCCCCTGATATTATCACAGAAAAGGGAACAGACTCATTCTGTTTTTGGTATCAAGTTCATATTTCACTATATTCTACACATTGTTTTCGAAATATGGCACAAAATGTTTAATGGCAAATGGCTCATACCTGTGCAAATGGCATTATGTTATAAACACCAATTCTGTTTAATCAAACCATTTATGTCTTTAATGTGGGAGCAACATACACATTTTTTGTGCACTTTTGACAACTCTATTTTATCCTTTACTCTTGAATTTAAAACACATGGATGAAACCACGACATGAGGTTGAATAGTGAGCTCCTGCATGGGCCTTAATGAAAGACACTTATTGAATCACTGCAGCATCATAGACCCCTTGAAAGCTAAGGAGAAAATGTAATGATGAGTCTAAACATAGTAGCAATGTCCTTTGAAACAGAGCATCACTGATAACTGAAAGTTGTATGTTCCTCATGTCTTCAACTGTCCTCTCTTTGGACATTTGTTAAGATACACGGCAGCATAGGGCAACACTGATTACAATCAAACTAAAGTATTTCTCAAACCTTTAAGCTGTCAGGAAATGTGTAAGACCAAAAAACAACGGTTTTCTTTCATTTTTTTACTTTGTTATTAAATCTTTTGATCAGAACACAAGATGAAAACTGGTTAATTTCAGGTGTTATATTTTGTTAACCTGTTTGGATTTCATTTCAGTAAACCAACAGGGACCTCCCAAATGTTTAGTGCATTCTTTCATTTAGTTTTAAAGTGGGGACATTTAACTTTAATGAGGACAAACTGATTCCTGCAGCTTACTGTGAGTGTGAAAGTTCTCCTAATTTGAAACGTGTGATTACTTGCTTGAACATCTTGCTCTGGGATCAAAGGTCTGTTGTGGGTTTTTCTGTGTTTACTTTTTCTCTAAGGTAGTAAAAGTTGGCTTGAGACCACAAAACAGTTGTAAAAGGTGCCATAAGCCCATCAATTTATATAAGGTGTGAAATGGAATTTATGGCAACAGGAAAGGTAAGGTAGTTCAATGATGAGATGGGACACATTTGAGATGGCAGATTTATTTGTTCACCTGTTCATCTGTAAACCATTTGGGCTCATTGTTTTGCAGTGTGGGACATCTAAATGGGATGCTGCTATACCGTATGTCTATTCAACATTTGAATTTTTAGTTTAAAATATATATATATATTATCACTGCACTGCACATGTTGTCTTAATCCAGCATTTTGTCAATGAGATGACTTCAATATGATAGATTGATGTCAATAACCTTGATCATTTACTAATAGCTCTATTTTAGTTCATTTTTTGTTTCCCCAAATGAAATATCTTCTGTTTTTGCTGGATAAAAATGAATTTTGGTTTCCTGCAATATTATAATTTTATTTGTATTACATTTTACTGCACTCCGTTTTCTACATAACCATATTTTGTGTAAATACTGTCTTTCAGTGACAGGCTGCCTCATCCACGCTCACATAAAGGTACCACAAGTAACCACTATCAAACTATTCACACTGAGTCCCTGTTGTGATAGGAATAAGGGTTTTTTGATTCTGATATGGATAGGTTTGTGTCAGAGCTGGCTTTCCCCGCTTATGTCTTTGTGAGTGGGATGTGATATGGTTTATGTTTATGTAACAAGACTTGTGCTAGTAAAATACATATTCTACAACACCAGGACTTCTGTGTCTGTCTCCACTCAGGGTATTTTGATGGGTCTGACCCATGACTAACTGTTTGCATGCTCAAGCATCCCTCCTTCAGGACATTTGGATAGAGAAATAGTTGCCAAATTATTTTTCAAAACATATAAATATCCCAGCTCTTGTAAACAGCATGATCTTAGGACTGAGGAAACTCGATCAAAGGGAAAATATGTGCCAAGGGGAAGTCTGAAAAGAGAAGTGGAGTTAGGGTTCGTGCAAAGATGTAACATATTCAGGAGATCTGCTTTTAAAGGAACAGTGGTTTTACAATCCCACCAAGCAGGTTTTTGGAAAACGAGCGATGGCATTTCCTTTGTTTTCCACAGTTATATGATCTTTTAAAGGGAGATTATGACATTAAAGGGATGGTAAAGACATATAAGCAGAGGTGGATATTTTACTTAAGTAAAAGTAGAAGTACCAGAGTGTAGGAATACTCTGTTACAAGTAAAAGTCCTGAAATCAAAACGTTACTTAATTAAAAGTACAAAAGTATAAGCATCAAAAAGTACTTAAAGTACCAAAAGTAGTCATTGTGCTGATTGATCCATTTCAGAATAATATCTCTGATATGTTTTATAATGATTGATCATTAAAGTGTTCTCAGAGCTGGTAAAGGTGCAGCTAGTTTAAATGGCTTTGTATACTGCAGGGTAGCTGCTGAATTTACTCCAGGTGAACTAAAGTCATACAGTATTTAACTGTTGATTATATTTCACATTGTTCATGCAAATTTGCAAACTAACTTAAGATATAAAATACATGTATTGTAGTAAAATTACTCCATTAACCTTTGCATTTGAATGGAGTAGAAGTACAAAGTAGCAACACATTGAAATAATCAAGTAAAGCACAAGTATTTTGACATTTTACTTAAGTACAGTACTTAAGGACAGTACTTAAGGACAGTACTTGAGTAAATGTACTTAGTTACTTTACACCACTGTAGATAAGATAAGCTGCAGAATCCCCGGACAAATAAAGTAGCCGTGATCAGTCAAACTGTGATTGTGAGGAGGTGTTTATTGTAAACTGTGTAAATGGATATTTCCTGTTGAGGGTCAGTGTTCCGAAGCAACAGTTGGGGGAAATCCTGCCTCCTACTGTATGTATCATAATGATGTCTCGAAGAGAAATAAAATAATGTCAACAACATTAAAGTAGAGTCAAGTTGATTCAAAAGAAAAACTGCTGGCATTGCATTTTCTGGCAGATCACATGCATTCACATTATCTCTTTAGTTGTTGTTTATATTTATCCTTTAGTTTGGCTTGGACAAAGGTCTTCCACTTTAACTTAATAATGCAAATTCCATGTTGCAACACACACTCTGAGATAAGAGATGCATTTAGCTTTGACTTTTTCGATAAATGTCCCTGTAGATACTGGTGGTAAACATTACATTCCCTACTGCAGCATTCTGCTCTCAAAGGGTGATCTGTTTAAGACAACTAATTACCTGCTAAGTGGTTACTGCTGGAATGCATAGGATGATTAAAAAAATTGGCTTCTTTTGCAACCCTTTTGAGTAAATTGTTCCCTCCAGAATGAAGTTAAAAAACAAATTTTATTAGCTGATCCGTATGTGGTCAGCATATTTTGAGGCATCCGAGCACCAACACACACTGTGAATCACCTACTTTGTTTGCCAATGGTACATGTCCTCGTGACCTGGAGCACACAGGTCCATGCGCAAAACATTAGTCAAGTTCTAAGCACAGGGATTGATTTCTGTGTCTTTGCATACATGTATAGAGGACATTCATGTTTTTATGTAAAAGAAAACAATAGAATTGTATTTAAAGGCTTTCAGGCATTCTGTATCGCCACATTTTCTGCTTATGGCAAAGTCTAGGAAAAAAAAACGAGATGGTAATTTATCAAATCACAAACATACTGTATTGAAGAAAAGTTGAAACTAGCGATTGAGACCAATGAACTCATGAGGAGAATGTTTACTGAGGAAATAAATCAAGTGAGAAGTAAGTCATTTCTGATAGACTTCTAAGCAATTGGAATTACTTTGCCAGAAAGGTCGCTGCCTGCTGGATTTGAGAGAGAAGACACATTCAAGGCCGTTAGTGGTCCCAGGCTCAAGGGTTTGTGAATGATGATGAAATGGAAAGGCTTAATTGACCTTTTAAAGGAAACAAGCCATCAATAATAACTTAAGCCAGGGTAATGCTTTTCTTAATAGGAACATTAATTTGAATATACACAGAGCAGAGTCTTGTATTTTTTGGAAGACAGACCCTTAGAGTGTGGTTTAATAATTCAACAATTGCTTAATCACAAATTGATCAGTCAAGGAGATAAGGATCATGAGGATTAGTATTTGGATTAATCTGATGTTGTGTCTGTACTAGGGCTGTCAATCGATTAGAATATTTAATTTTCATTAATCGCATTAATCGAAAAAAAAATTGCACATTTTCTATCTATTGTAAATGTACCTTAAAGGGACAGTTTATGTATTTTAGTGAGTGGACAGTTATGATTGCTTTATAATAAATTATACATTATGTTTATAATAAATAAACATTGTTTATAAACCATGTTCATTTATTATAAATCAGTCATTATTATAAATAATCATTGTATAATCATTATTAATTATAAATGGTAAATACAATGGTGGCTCTCTGAGGCATTTCATATGTGCGGTCGTTTGATGCGGTGTGAATTATCTCTAGCAGAGCCTAAATTAGCCAATTTAACTCATTGAATAAGGGAGAGAAAAGAAATATGTAATATCTCTAATTGAGTGGAATAAGATAAGATAAACTTGAGCCAACACTGAAACTTGTACTTTGAATAGATGTCTTTTGGCCTTGTGTGTTTCCCTTTGACTCCATTCGTCTTTTTGGGCAGCTACCAAATGTTTTTCCTGGAGCACAGTGTGTTTGTTCATTTATCAATTTGCAATTAGAATTCAGGAGACTAGCTTGACATTGAATGTATTGTATTAGTTCCAGCAATATCTAACAACGGTAAAATAAACCTCATCCAGTTTCCCTCTGTGTTAAATAAAGGATTTCAGATTTTTGTACACCTACAGAATGTTACATACTCTCTCTCCACCCTCCTTACACTTGTAGGTTTAACTTTAATTTAACTCTTTTGCCAAAACCATGACCATTAAACAAAGCTTAACACACATTTGGCTGATAGATAGTTATTGTTTTTGAGAATGATTTTGGAAATGTTTAATGGGATAGTCAAAACCTGATGTAGTGACAGCCCTAATTGCCGCAGTTAAATTGTCACTCACTGTGAGGTCTGTTGAGGCCATCTGGTATCTGTTGTTGTCACTAACAACCTACAGGATTTACAGAGGTTAACACAGTTAACCTCCTATGTATGTGAACACTAACACCTTTAAAACTGGAAAGTCACAGTTTGAGATGGTTGGAGCCGAAACAATAAAACACTGCCAGTTTTCTCCGCTGAAGGACTAATAAAGGATTTTCTTAGCTCAGCCCCTAATAACTTACTCTGTCATATGAGAAAAAGGTCAGTTCTGGTAGAGAACTTGGTCTACATTCAAACCCTGGAGCTCAAATTCAATTTCACCAACTGCATGACACAAAATCTAATCTTTCCATTGCCATTTAGGCGGGGTAACATTTCACACTGGACACCCAGGAGCGGTATTTGTGACTTTATCTGCTTATTTAACAGTTAGCACAGTGATACTACTTATGGACTGCAGGCACATACATTGAATAAATTGATTTAAAACAGTATTTCTTATGAAAAAATGGTCTAGGTGCAAAAAAAGCACACAAAATTGGTAAGCGCTGATTCATATAAACCCTGCAAGAAAATCATTATGCCAAGTGGCTCCCAGGCGATTTTGCTCCTTTGTGTCGTTTAAACTGGTGACCTCATTTTGATGTCATGTATACATTGTTTTTCATTAATTGATAAGTTTATTTTTAGAAAATGTGCCTGCTTAATTTTTATCCTCGTGTTGGTGTCTTTTTCAATATATAGTCTTGATCCAAAATTGGGTGTCAAACAAGGGATATTTTATTCTAATGGGTCTGAAGGTTTTCAAATATTTCCCCGTATCAAATACACTGTTCACAGAATGCACAGCTGCAAATGATCCAATAAAGAAAAACGGTGTCCAAAAATAGAATTGAGGTTTTGCGTGTTGCATTGGACTGGTCTGTTATAATGAGAGTGTAATGAATGAAAGTGAAAATGAAAGGAAACGTGTGACAGTGGCAGCTCACGGGATAATTCTTGTTTTTTATTTAGTACATATGTCTAACTACAAATCTGCTCTAGAGGAAGCACAAAAGGGAAACATCCCGGGGGGGCGGCGGGGTTCGGGGGATGAAGCGTATCACTCTGAATTGTAGGTTAGGTTTATGGTCAAGGGTCATGGCCCAAAGTCTGAACATTGTCAAGAGGTCCAGACACAGCAGTGGTATTCTGTGGGATACATCACATGCAAAGCTCTTTGTAACAACATTTAGTAAAACAAATTTCCCTTTTGAAAAGATCCATCAAGACAGTTTTTTTTGCACCTAGACCAGAGTGAGGAATGTATGATGAATTTTGATCACGTGACGTCGACCATGTATATTGGTTTTTCTTGCAATTACTTATCAGTAATCCATTTAAGTCATCAATTCATCAATTGAGCATAAGGAAACCACAGAGTTTCATGTATAACTGGATTTGTAAAATTAACAAGTTCATGGAAAATGTTAAGGGTAAGTATGTTTTATTTAGAGGGATGTGTGATCATAAATGGAATATAAAACTATATTTCCTTTGTGTGTAATCACATGAAACCATCATCCTTACTTTAGAATGAATGTTTCATGTGTGCTTTGTCAGGTATGTTTGTAAAGCCAAGAGCACGCTAAATAATCTCTAGGGAGGGCATTTAATGTTTTTAAGTTACTCTAAAGGCCACTGGAGTTGTCAGACACGCTTGTAAAACTGAGGTAGCGTCGTCTGAATTTCATTGTCCTTGAAGTAGTGTTTCATTAAGGATCGCCTCTGAATAAAGGTCCTGAAAGATCTCTCTGTATTACAACAAATTTCTGGTAATGTAAATTGGTTTCCACCGTCTTGTAAAGGCAAAGGTAAAAAAGGGGTGTTTAATTCATTAATTTAGCATAATCAGTTTAAAGTCTATATTTACAATATGCACTGGCATTAAACATATTTAATGTTACACACTTATTACCTCCCTGCTGTGGAACAGCATGTTATCCAAGCCTTTGATGAAGTTCAAATACTGCCTTCATTCTTGAAGCTAAACCAACTCTCTTGTTGATTAGATAGATTAGCTAGTCAGAGCCGTACTTAAGAATGTGTGTGTGTTTTTTTAAATGGTATGCATTTAAAATGTTGAACAAGCACCACTTATTACATACGGTGTCTTTATTACCTCTTCATGTTGAAGTTCTAATAGTTTGGTTTATGTCTTCTCAAAGCTTGTATCAACACATACTGCCGCATTTAGATGATCAGATAAACACATATAAAAATGTAGAGCATGTTTTTGTTGTACGTGCCTTACATGTGTAATATTTTGAAGGACTGTGTTTTCCCCTTTAAGGTTTCGGATGGATAGATTGGTGATATTGGTAACCAGACTTTGAAAATCTAATCACATAAGCTTCAATCAAGTCTTCTGTTGATTGATTGCAATCTATGACCCTAATGATTTGATTGTGTGTGACTGTAATGTTTGTCCTTTGTGAAATGCTCATGTGTCTGATATGAATAAAAGAACACATTGTAGAAAAATAACAGTAGCGCAATATTGCAGACAGCAAAAGGCTGCTCAAATACTTTGAATGAACACTATAGTAGGTAACACACATGTATAAAGAATCTCAGAAGTTCAAGCAGCAATGCTTTGAAAAAAAAAGATTTATGTAGAGGCGGCAGTGGAATGCAGTGTGATGGATGAGCTCTATTATCCCAGTCATGACCCCCGAACACCCAGATCACTCCAAGACGCAGGGGTGCATGTAAAGAGAATACCAGTTACAGCCAAAGGTGTGAACAGGGCTTCGTAGCTGGACCCCTTAAGAAGAAGAAGAATATATACTTTAATAATCCCATACAGGGACATTTCTTTTCCCTCAAACACAGAAGAAATAAATGCACAAACAGATGCACATAGAAGAGGTGGCAGAGCAGAGAGGATGCCAGGTACCCGGCAACACGGACCAGTTTCTGGGTTAGGTGCCTTGCTCAAGGGCATCTCGGCAGTGGGCCAGGAGGTGAACTGTCACATCTCCAGCTACCAGCTCCATATTTTAGTTTGGTCCAATCCGGACATGAACAGGCGACCCACCAGATCCAACTCAAAGCCCTACAGGCTGAGCAGCCTCCCTTTGGCCAATTTATGGAACCAAAATATTCATGAGGGCAGTAGTGTGCTTCACGTGCAAGATACATTTCTTCATATCTTTTATATGACACTGGGAGAACTTATATATCCAGCCTCAAAAGAATTTAAAGTTAAATAATGTTTTTTTAATTTTCTATTAAATGCTATTTTTAGGTTCATACTTGTATTTATTAGTTAACATAACATGCTTCAATGTTCAAAAACAAATCATTTTTCTCCGTCTGAAACACTGTTTTAATGTCTGTCTCTTTAGGCCCCAGTCTGCTCTGCTGTCATTGGTCAGTTGTCTATTAGTCTGCATCATCTGACCCCCTCGGTGTCCCTGCACTGTAACTGTTGCCTGGGAATGACTGTAACAGCTCTGTTGAGCCACCTTTACTTATACATATTGTAGTTCTGATATCACAAGCCTAAGGAAGTCTGGGCGGGTCATCTAAAGACAGGTTTTTAAACACAGGTCTAGTGCATTTTTCCATGAATTTAGAATTGTGATACTTTTGCAGTATTTTATACAACCTACACCTGGTTTATTATTTTTTTAAATCCCACTTTTTATGATAAAGAAACATTAAAATAATCAATGTTTTGACAAAATTCATGGGGCATAATTCTCAAAATGTGATCTAACTAAATGGTTTCCTTGCTGGTTACCAAACTCAGACCTAGACTTAACTCACTGGCTCAATTTCAGATCCAGCCTCTACACAAAATCCCTACCAACATCCATCCGTTTGCAAATTCCCATGGGGGGTCCGCCATATTAAGTGCCAAACCAACTAGTGGGGAGGGGAAGTTGGTTATTATATATACAGGGACTATTGCAAAACAGACTATGCTGCTAAAGATTTTTATTATTGTTTATTATTTCGTCCATCAAGGTTATGAGAAATGTGTATTATTTAACCCTCCACATGAAAGAAGAGGCCTCATTCAGCTGAGAGAGACTAGAGTGCAGTCGGCCTCAGAGTGTGAGGGTCACTGTCGCGTCTGCTTAACCAACAGGGCACTGGTGTAATGTAAAACATGCATAGATACATTTACTCAGTTACTTAAGGTCAGCTTTCAGATAATTGTAATTTGAGTATTTCCATTTTAAGCTACTTCATGGCAAATATTTTTGCTTGTCTACAGTTATGTTAAACTTAAGGTACTAGTCAGAGACAGGTTCATTGCACAAGCCGTAAGACTATTTAACGCCTGAGCTTGCACTTTTTTAACTTTGATTGTTGTTTTTTATACATATATACAGTATTTTGTATGTCCTATAAACTGCATTGTTGAGGAACCTGTGATCTAAGTTTTTCACACATTACATAATGGAACCGTATTATACTACACGTTATGACAATAAACCTTGAATCTAGTCACTATCCGGGTTTATAATGATTACTGCATATAATCAACTAATACTTTATCTGTTTTAATTTTATTATAGAATATCTACTTATTTAATTCAATAAAATCATATAGGATATTCAGAAATAGTTAATTCTGCACCGAGTACTTTTGGGACGTACCTATACCATTGCACCATGTGCTACTTGAATGTTTGCTTTAGCAACACTGCCTATATAACATCATTGGTGTATTATATACCTGTTTGGTGGTTATGCTGCCCATTTTATGTGTTTTCAAACTCGTAATTCTGACCAGGACTGACTTAAGTGTTGCAATAAAAAAGGAGTTACAAGTAAATAAAAAAAGGAAAAACAATCCATTCACTTAATTCCTCTCATCTCATGGTCGTACTGCTACCAATTTAAGGAGCATCATACCTCCTAAAATAAAATCATTTAAAAAATAAATTGAAGTAGCATGTGAAAACAGTTATTGCACAGGATGGACATTCTCAATGACCCAGATGTTTCTTTTGTGTGCCTGGAAAAGTTTTATCTTCAAATTACAAGCACATGTCTCGATGGTTATTCACTTGAGGCAGTTTTTTTGTCCATAACATTTTTTTTTTTAACATTGCCCATGTGGTTATGGAATATAAACTCTGGGAAAAAGTGGGGAAGTCTTATTCTGACCAAGTGCATCCCGCAGCGACAAAAACCCATCACACATCCAAAAGCAGACAGACGTGAGCACTTAGTCATGTCTGTTTATATTCTAATTGGTTAAAGATCATTACCCTCTTGTTTTGTGATTTAAATGGCTGTAAGTGGTGTTTTCGACCTTGCTCAGCGTTAGATATGAGCAAGGTAGCTCACAGCTGTATGCGTTGTTCCAACAACAAGGTCTAAGTCAGATTGAGGCAGTTTAACTTTTAATAAATAAATAAATTACCTATGCTGACACCGTGACGAATCACAGAACTTATTAGACCTCTACTGTGTTCATGATTGAGACAAATGCACTCATGAATCTTTTGGTTGATCGATGTTTCAGTGGCAGGAAATGACCCAAATGCATGGTTTTATAAAAGCACAAAAAAACAACAACTTTATTTACAAAAAACAGATCACGTCCCCCATCCCACAAACCCCTAAATTCAGTGACTACTGAGGAATGCTATGTCTGAGCCTGTGGCTGAGGTTGGGAATTTACAGGACTGAGAAGAACAACACCCAGTGCAAACCTTCGGAGTTCTTCCACCCACTTATTTAGTCTGAGTCCGGCTGACGTCTAATGCCACAGTATGGCAACACTTCTCGAAACGTGGGTCAGACGTTGGCTTCTGTTTGGTTCCCAGTTGCAAGTAAGCAATATGCTTTAATGAGGCTGACATGTCAAACACAGGTAGGGCAAGGGGATAAGAAAGATTTAATGATACCCTCCTGGACTATGGTATATGCATCATGGCATAATTCTAAATCAATACACATACAAAAAGATCTTACCATACAAAAACATGTTTCGTTCAGCTGAGATTAAAAAGGACAAACACACCGTTGTGCTAAATAACAGATACAAAAACATTTCTTAGCTTTCAGCTTGACATCCCTCTCTACACAACTAGATTTCTCTGCTTGGCTTTTAAATAAAAAGTTTTCACTTGTGAGAAAAAGATTTTGGTTGCATGTACTTGAGGTGCAGATGACAGTTGCTCCTCAGTTTCTGTTCACACATATGTGTGAATAACACGTATGACTGAGTGTGGTGAGTGACATTCACACTGCTGTTTGTCTTAATCAAGGTAATTTAACGGTCTAGCAATGTAAGAAGGCTGAACTGGCCCGACAGTTCCTGCCATGTTTCCAGGTAATGACGGAAATACTGAACGTTTGCACACTCATAGTTTTAATTGCGGGTGTTTGTGTTACAAGGTTGAGATATGTGTGACTTGCAATGTACGGGAATCAAAACCATGTGACGTCTTGCGGTTTGTTTCTGCGTAATAAGGTGTGTGTCTGCTCACATAGAAATCCATCAATTTGTTTCCTGAACTTAACGTGGTGCTGAAGGGTGTGTGTGTGTGTGTGTGTGTGTGTGTGTGTGTGTCCTGCTGCATGAGGGTGTATGATTAGAAGGCGTAGCGAGTGCGAATGTCCTCCAGTTTCTTAGACACCTCAGGCGGTGTTCTGTCCAGTTCCTCTGCCACACTTTTCTGCTTGTGAGGGTCCATGCTGTTAAACTGCTCGCAGAGATCTCCGTCAATCACATTCTGGAGGGGAAAAAAACATGGCAGATCAAAATATACGAGTCAGGACATAAAAGTCTATAAATCTGAAACATCTGAAGGATGAGATCTCGCAAAAGATAACCAACCTTGACTGGGAAGTAATACGATCTGAAGCTGAGGTGGTCTCTGCCGCACAGTGGGGGGAACTCGGAGCGCATGTGCATCTCTAAATGCTGGAAGAAGTCATGGTCCTGGAGAAAGAAACAGAAGGGTGGGAAATGTGAGAAAAAGAAATTGAGACACAATAAATAAAAACCCAATGAGGGAAAAATAATTGATAAGTTGGGATATGTTTTGCCACAGCAGCATTTTGACAGCCTTAAACATCTCCCCACTTAGCTGCAATATGTATATGCATCATATGCAAATTGTTCATGATTATAGAAAAGAACAACACGGATCTTGTTGTGTATGACTAGGCTTTGACGTAATACCTCATGTGACGTGAATGGGACCAGAATGCCGATGCCTCCGGACAGAGTGGTGTAGACCATGGACTCGGAGCCTCCAGGGATCAGAGTGGTTTTCTGAAGGGATAACACGGTCTCTCCTACGTGGTAGTTCATAATCACTTCAGCCTGGAGAGACAAGAATGTAGCATTATGATCCCTTCATCCCGAGACATGAACCGATGGGGCAATAACAGCCACACAGACAGCCATGCCTGTTTCAGACCCCCTGTGGCTCTTAACGGGACTTTGAACAAAACAACATTCCATGTGACGTGAATTTCATTTCATACGCTATACATCAAGTAACTATAGGCATTCACTAGTTTCTATCAACATTATGTGACAACGAGCATAAAAGAAAATAAACAAATTGGAACACATGCTATGAGTGAAATTATTTTGCCAATTTTATTCTATTTACGTGACCCGGTGTGTTTCAACGCAATATGGTTATTGTCTTCTTGACATAAATATATCAGGCTTTTAATAATAATAAAAATAAGAGAAATACACAGCTTTTACAATGAGCTTGGTGGCATAGAAAGCCTAAAATGATAGTTCAATGACCTCTTTACCTTACTTTTATCCATCCAGGCTAATTGAAAATTATTAGGGGTTGATTTAGACATGACAAATCAAGAAGACACGCAGCCACCCTGTTCCTAGAGGAAATTGGTCCGGATGGTCAGATGTAATGCAATAACCATCAAAAAACCGCTTTGCTCATGATTAGGGTAATAATCAGCCAGTACAGTGGATACAAAGGAGGCATTTGGGAGCAATAAAACCTCAGTATTAGTCTGAGCCGAGTGAACAAAGTACATGTGGATGCCAAGAGACAAGGAAAGCCCACTAGTAAGACAAAGAGACATGTACAAAAACAAGCAGATCAAATCGATTAATCACTGACTGCTCATTTCCCTGTGGGTGTTCACTATTAACAAACTAAGAGTATAGAGCAATGCTAGCAGAGAAGTCAGTGACATCTTTGACGCTGTAGGGGATTCCGGCATACCAAGCCTACAAAGGCTAAGCAGCAGGCCTCAGAATTTGTTTTTGCGTCAAGTGTTAAGGCGCACTTCCCAGGACACTTTTTAATAACATGACTGCTCCTAACACTGACATTTGGGGGAAACACAGCCATTCCTTTCATTGTGCTCGTCAAACAGCTGCGTCTCCCTGACCTTCATCTTTTTGAGATACAGTAATTAAATCAAAGCGGAATGCATCCAATTTAATATTAAAAAAAGGGGCCATGCACACACACACACACACACGCACAACATTTTGGATAAGGACAAATCCAGGCTTCCACACCCACATCGAAATGAAGACACAGCACATTTTCCAACTCCAAGAAATTCTCAATCAATGTGCACAGAGGAAAAAATAGCCGACAAAGTCTGTGTCACAAACACAACTGGGACCAACTCAGTGTCTAAATCTGAGGGACTTTCCCAGTGTATCTGCTACCTAAACAGTTTCTGACCAGAATTTAAATATGGGATGAGTGATACTGTGTGTGCTCCTTCAATCAGTGTGTGTGTGTGTGTACACACTGTGTCTTTGAGAAGGTTAAACTTGTGGTTCACTATGTTATGCAGTTTGTGTATGTGCGTGTGTGTGTTGTGCTTCTGTGTGTCGGCGGTTGGAGGTCAGAACAGTTGAGGAGGCAGATTATGCCTGAAATGTATAAACTTGTGCGGCTGGGGTTAAACAGAAAACAAAAGTCAAATCCTGGGGCCACAGATGCAGCATTAAAACTCACTTTTTGCCCTCTGTAAATTCCTGCCTAACACATAAAACTTTAACAGTTCAGCTGTGCAGTAAAAGACACGGTGTGCGCTTAGCTTTCACAACATGATCAGGTGGAAAAGTACCTTGTTCAACCCAACGTAAAAAATCTAAACCGTCCCTTTAAAAGGTGGACTGGAGTATATATGACATTGAAGACTTAAAACAGAACAACATAACCATTGAATAGAGAACAAAACTCTTTATATAAATGTATAAACCCTTATTAAGGCTATGCTCCAGTACCTAAGTGTATGCTAAGGATGCTTTTATTTCAATTGAAAAAACGACAAACAGCTAAAATACTAAAAAGTTTGCTGTAAAATATGTAGGTTAACGTCTCAGAAGCATTGGTTTGCAGTTATGGCTCTTTACCTTCTGTGATGCTCCATTAAGGAGGCCTCTGTCCCATAATGCTTTGTTCCCAGTGGGGTCTTCATCTACATCATCGCTGGTGTTGGGCGGAAGGCGCACCTGAGAAAAATTAAATGGGAAATAAGGATGCACTCATTTAGTTTGTCGTTACTACTGGGCTACAGAAGTGTTTTTGTGACAATAAAAAAAAGTTCTCATGCACATCATAAGCTGTGCACTATTCATAGCGTGTTCACCTCATTCCCATTCAATAAAAGTCAGATACACACACACCAAGTGCTCCCCTTCCCCTAACTTACGATACTGATGTTCCCAAACTTGTCAGCGGCGGCCATGGTGTCGTAGTCAAGCAGACAGGCCGTGGTCACCCAGCGGGGGTACGTGTCATCGGCGAAGATGATGAGCTGGTTCTCGTTGCGTCGGTAACGTACCCAGAAAAGGCTCTCGGAAACGTCAGTCACGATCACACGCTGGCCGATGGTGTGGATGCTGGTCACCAGGTTGGGAACGTGCTAAATAGGTGAGCAATAAAGCACACCCATTAAAGACATAACACACACTAAGAAGGAAAATCTGTCTGTTCACATGATGACGGAGCCCATTGTAAATTGGTAAGACATCCCACTAAAACCAACTCATTTTGGGGACACACACACACACACACACACACACACACACACACACACACACACACACACACACACACACACACACACACACACACACACACACACACACACACACACACACACACACACACACACACACACACACACACACACACACACACACACACACACACACACACACACACACACACACACACACACCCCCCTAACAAAAATGTATTCCAAATAGGCTGTTAAATCTATAACAACAATTTAGCTCTCTGATTTGTCACTTAGACAAGGAATGCGCTAACTGCAGTCCATTTATCAGTTCACTTGAAATGTTGCTCTTCTTCATAGGGAAACAGATGTGTGTTTGACACAAAAGACTGATTATTTTGACATCGGTTTGTGGAATCGATTACTCTTCATCTATGAGTCCCTAGGGATATTTAATTCAAAAATTGTACTTTGGAAACCATCTGTGTTTCTTTTCTATCAATTTAAGTGATTAAGAGAAATGATGTGAACATAAAACCTTTTTTTTGACCATGCTGACCCTTGAGCAGTTTTTCTTAATACACAACGCGACGGTCTGTCATACTGACATCAGTTACTCACTGAAAACATCAGGGTACACACGTGCGTCTGTTTGGGTTTTTGCCCTACCTTGTTTTCACATTTGCGAAGCAGCTTCTTCTTGCCCAGGTCGTAAATTCTCAACAGTTTACCCACTCCCACCAGGACTCGACCCTGGAATGGAGCAATAGCCAAAGGGACGTCCTCGACTGGGGTCTGCCATTCAAAACAAAGAACAGATAGGCAAAGCTTTATCAGATCATCACATCTCTAAGAGGTAGTTGATACAAACATTATAATGTTTTCACATTGTCCATTAGGTCACGTTGCTGTGATGTGAGTAACAGATAAACTGCAGCACTCTTCAGAGGACACTCATCGGCAAGCATAACAACACGGTTTCATTCAACCACAGACAATAGAATCATTTTTAGCAAATCTTGTTATGAAACACTTTGCTGACAAATCAAGTGATTTGAAGGAAATAAATCAAAATTGTGGAATTTAACTTAAATACTGTGTTTTGAGAGGAGGCCCATAAAAAGAGCAGATATCATTAAACTAGGACAGCTTTTATTTTGAAGCTGTGACTTTAGATTCAGTTTTCTTTTAAAATTAATCAATAACTGCCTTTTGGTAAATTATATTTTTCAAACAAAGTTACAGTGGTGACAACTTAACATCTGAAGGAGTCACTGAGAACGTCTTGTTGCAGTATGTCTGGCCTTTTCCTCAAACTACCCAATGATCGTTAGGGATGAGTTCTAACGAGCAGTCGTTGCTTTCCCTTCAGCCTTTCAACAGGCCCGTCATTACTTTAATGCATGTTTATAGGTTAATTGGCCAGGAAAGCAGGTAGGTCTGTGAAACAGGATGGAACTTCATCTTGCTCACTGATCCTTTAAAACTCCCTCTCCCCAGATCAGAGGTTTTATGGGCTACTCATTAAATCAGATCCAACTGAAGGACACATTCTTCTGGTGTGAAGCACTAATGTTTGGAACAAATACTGGGTGTCACCTTTGAAGAGGCTTTCAAAAACTGCTATCCCATCAAACTCCTTCAATTAGGTTTTTCCTTTCATTTTTTAAAACAAACATCTATTAAAGAGGCTTTCATATTCCCATTTTCAGGTTTATATTGTATCATGTGCCTCTACTGTGACATGTCTCCATGCTTTAATGTTCAAAAAGCTCTTTATTTTCTCATACTGTCTGTATGAAACCAGAGCCAGTCTACTCTGATTGGTTAGCTGACCAGCTCTGTTGTGATTGGCCAACCGCTTCGAGATGTCCCATCCCTTAGAGTATCAAAAACAATGTGTTACCTACATAAACACACTGACAAATAGGGAAATCCCTAAAAAGCTATATAGGGCCACTTTAAACACACATTAGATTCTGTATTTTTTCCCCTGAAAAACATATTAACTAACTTTACAAGAAACAAGCGTTCAGGCTTCAATAGTCTTTTTTCACCAAAAGGCATAGTCACATGGAATTAGAATACTGCTTCGGTACTGTCATTAAACTTCAAAACTGGTTTCTGAATTGCAAAATGAATAAAGAAAACTAAAAAGGTAGTCTTCTTTAAGTATTGTTCAAATATACCAATAAAAAGACTCTACAAGTGTGACATAATGAAAAACATGTTCCCGTTGTGACAAGCTGACAAAAACATGAAATACGATACTGGGTCAGAGATGTGTTATCACACTGTGCATGTGTGTGTGTTCCGGTCATGTCAATAATAGTATGAATAATACATTTTCTATCTGGGCATGCACATGCTTGTGAAAGTGAATCAGTGAAATTAATTATGAATAAAAATAGAGTGTTTTTTCCGCCAATAAACCCATCTACAATATCTGATCTGGTTTAAGTGCTTGGGGAATTCCTTTGAACGTGAAGAGAAGCAGCAGCCACCCCACTGTGCAATTAAACACTCATGACCCACTTCCCTTGTTAATCCAAAGGAGCTAACATATGCCTGTGGGGCAATTCACGCGATGCCCTCCACCCTTTATGAGTCTCTGGGGAATTGCCTGGGGAAAGTGAATGGCTTCATGGCGGTAACATCTGTGTTTAACACTTTACTCGAGGCAATCCTTCCTTTTGCACTTTGACTACTCCTCTGTCTGTAGTCCAACCCCTTGTCTGAGCATCTCAAACCGTGACCTACTAACTCACATTTCAATAATAATAATAATAATAATAATAATAATAATAACGATAATGATAATAATAACAATGAATAGAATAGAAAAATGTATTTACAGGTGCGTGTAAAAGGTAACGCGATTAATGTCAGTGCTGCAGACCAAAAAAAGCTCATCTCAGTGCTTTTGTGAGGTTTAATGCTCACCTTCAGCTCTATAAAGCGTTACTGCTGAGGAAACCTAGCCTTTTCCTCTTCACAGTACAACTACAAAAGCAGTGGGGTTTTATTGTGAAGAATTTAGAGTAACTTATGTTTGGTTTATCCATCGACTAGTCACAGCTACAGATCAGTTTAGGACCGGCATTAATAAATGAAACAAGTTAAAGAAGGTTTGCTGTTAGCCACTTAAATAGAATGTCATTTAAGTTCAACCAACTCACTTTGTGCACAAACTCCAGTTTCTCCCCTCCGCTGATGAGCCGATAGGTGTAGATAAATCCACCGCTCACTGATCTGGGGTTGAGAATCATGTCTCTGGCAACGCCCACCAGGACGTACCAATCATCTCCTGTGTTGGGGAAACGACACACTGCAACACTGGAAAATATAAAACACAGGAAGAGAGGGGGTGTGAGATAAAGCATTGACCACGATGGAGAAGAAACAACAATAAAAAAGTTGTCGTACACAACAGAAACATTTCCTTTCAGAGCATTTGTACCTGTAAACACTACGATATCGAGGCTGCTAAATAAACATTAACATGGCTTGTCAGGCTTCCGGTTGATTCCACATGCTAATAAGTAAAAGATGCACCTTTGTGTCGCTGGAAGTTGACCCATTTCTATTTACAATTGTACGTTATATCATGTAGAGTAACTATATTCTGAACTTTTTAACATAGTTAAGACTAAACTGTTTTAGAAACGTACCACAGAGACATTTAAACGTGATATTTTTCAATTGAATTAAACTGCCAAAAATGTTCAAAAAAAGATGGCAAAGCTGCAATTCAATAAAACCCTCTTTCTGTAGCAATCAGGTTTACTGTTGTCAGTGCGGAAAGGACAGTGATTATAAAAAACAGCCTCTCTCTTCAAAATGAGGACAAAACCAACTCTGTCTTCTGAATTATTCCATCTATCACCAGATGAAAATGAGATATGAAATTTCAAAAGACTGTCTGGTCCTTTTTGGCATCCCATAAAATGAAGAGACTGTTTGATTTAGACAGTTACGAAGCACTCTGATGAAGATTTATTACATGCTGGGAGTTTTGGAGTAAATGACTAAATCAAAGTGAAAGGCGTGATAAACCAGAGACAGTCCAGGGTCAGACTAGAGTCCACAGTCTGACCCTGGACTACAGTGTAGAGTCTACACTGTAGACTATTACCTTACCCCCACCACACCCATATAGGATTCAAAGCTACGATACAGAGTCATGCAAAATGTGGTATGTCGTAAAGAGTGAGGGTGAGGTGCAGCGCTGCGGCCAGGCGTTTAACTCGTTCCCATGGTAGTTGCTCTTCACTGGTGACCTAGGACTTTTAGGTTTCATTGTGTTTTTAAAGCTTACACTTCTGACCTACTCAGTCTGATTGGGTCAGTCATTAAAAGCTGACCAAACTTTTGCAGTTGGGGCCCCTCAGTAGGGTTGGGACACGATTTTCGAATAGTCGAATATTCGTGACACGTTCGAATAAAGAATACTCATTTCGAATGCCGCATTGATTGTTTTTTTTTTTTTTTAATTTTTTTTTATTGTATTGCCGCATTGACTAGTAGGCCTATTGCGTTTCACTGGGAAAGAATGTCGCATTGTTTACATAGAAATATACGTCCGAACCTAATTACGTTTCATGTGGTAAAAAAAAGAATGAAGAGGTTTCCTAGTCCCTAAACGATATTTAAGCTGACATATGCAAATTCTGCCAGAAGATGCCGCTACAGTAGGAGTAGAGTACAGTAGGCGAAACAATAACAGTAAACAAAAAATAACAGAAGAAGAATTTGAAACGTGCGATTGCTCAGGCTACAACAATGCAGCGAGCTAGTAAAAGTTCTGTATGGTCCTCCTTTACTTTGATCAGCGAAAATGAAGTTCAATGCAATCTCTGCCAGGTAAAGCTGGCATACCATAAATCAACCACTACCATGCACAACCACCTGAAAGCGAGACACCCTGTAGAAGTGACTTCGGGACAGCAGCAGTCAGTTGCCGCGTTCATGGTGAGGTCTACTAAGATGAATGCTAGGCGTGCTGAACAGCTAACGGCGCTTCTCGCGAAGATGGTAGCAAAAGATATGCTGCCTATAAGCTTTGTGGAAGGAGAGGGGTTTCGAGAGTTGATGAACTTTGTTGAGCCTGAATACAAAGTTCCATGTCGGAAAACAATCACTAGCAGACTCGAAAAACTTCACATTGAAAATGCAAGCATCCTACGCAATGATTTAGAGAATGCCGATAAAGTGTCCCTAACCACAGATTCGTGGACGGCACTGACCACTGAATCATATGTCACAGTCACCTGTCATTACATGCTTGAATGGGAGATGCGGAGCGCTGTTCTGCAGACCAAAGCCATGCCTGAGCGGCATACGGCTGATAATCTGGCAAATGTCCTGTCTAATGCGAGGGATCACTGGGGTCTCACTGGAAAAGTCACTGCCTGTGTACACGACAATGCCAGTAACATTGTTCTCGCCAATTCCCAGGCTGGGCTGGGATGGGACTCGCAGCCTTGTTTTGCGCACACCCTTCAACTCGCTACAAATGACGGGTTCAAATTGCAAAACATAAACCACGTCGTTAAAGCTGCCAATCGCCTTGTATCTCACTTTCACCATAGCACGGTGGCAACAGAAGCACTGAAGCAAAAGCAACAGCTCCAAAACGTCCCTGGCCACAAGTTAGTGCAAAGCTGCCGTACCCGATGGAATTCAATATATGACATGTTCGAACGCTTGCTAGAGCAGAGATGGGCTGTGTGCGCTGTCTTGTCGGACAGGACTGTCACTAAGCTACCAGACGCGCGCACACTGGAACTGGCCGATGATAGCTGGACTGTGATGGAGGAACTGATGCCAGTGCTGCACTCCCTGAAATGCGCCACTACCGCCTTGTGCGGAGAGTCAAATGTCTCTCTATCCATGATTTACCCGGTGGTTGCAAATCTTCTGTCTAAGCATCTCAAGGAAGTCCCAGAGGAGTCCAACAAAGTCACAAATTTCAAAAAAAATGTGGCGACCTCATTGAAAGCGCGGCTTGCACCTGCGGATACCAGCAGCGCACGAAAAGTCGCCTACATTGCCTCATTTTTAGATCCCAGGCACAAACACCTGAGGTTCACAACTGATGAGGTGCGTGACACAGTTCAGGCCGAGGTGAGAACCCTCCTGTCCATGGCCGATGACCAAGAGACCGAAGAGGCAGCAGAATGTGATGAAGGGCCCTCCGAGCCAAAACATCCCCGAAAGGATTGCTTATCTGCAGCGGCAATCGCGGTCCTATTTGGAGAGGAGTACAGTGCAGAGGGGGCAACATACACCACTGAACTGACTCAGTACTGCCAGGATGTGTGCCCACCGCTCCACACTGACCCACTGACATGGTGGAAAGCAAATCAAAAAAGATACCCCCGCCTGGCAAAGTTGGCGAGCGCCTATTTGTGTGTGCCTGCAACGTCCGTGCCGTCGGAGCGCGTGTTCTCCGCTGCCGGCTTAATAGTTAATAGGCTGCGCACACGTCTCCACCCCGAACACGTTGACATGTTGATTTTTCTGAATAAAAATATGCAATAGGTTTTCGCTATTTTATTACTATTCTATTACTTTGCTATTTCTGTTAAATCCATTCGATCTCGTTGCTGAAACTGTTTCACCCGGTTCCGCCAAACAGGCAGTTAAATGAAAAACAGCGCAGCGGTTGCAATTATAAAACTGTTTGTTTGTTTGTTGTCATGCTGTAGCTGAGATAAATGCTCAGGGAATATGCCCATTTTACCGTTCTGTAATGTTTTTGTTGATTCAGTAAACTGTTTGGTTAAGTCTACTCTTTCTGTCGTGTGTGGTGGTTGAAGGAGGGGGATGTCGCACGTGAGCGCGCGTGTGTGTGTTTTTTTTTTTTTTTTTTTTGGGGGGGGGGGGGGCGGGGGGGCTCGATTTTCGAATAAAATTCGAATGTTGTCTAGCGAATTTCGAATAGTGTTTTGGACTGAAAGTCACATCCCTACCCCTCAGCCCTGAAAATCCCTGGCAAATAAAATGTGACCTCTTAAGTATCGTCTGAAAACTTTTTTTGCTTGGCTTTTATTAACGGAAAGGTGCTGATTGTAAAAATGTAATGTATAATTTAGTTCATGCGTTTTACTATCTTGTAAGTTTAGCTTCATTATAGTAAAGCATTTAAAGACAGCTATGAGAAGTGCTATGAAAACTAAATTGTTGGATGATTGTTCACTGGCTGCTAACAGCACAGCATTGTTATTCCAAATGAAGCACGAGGCGAGGACAACAGGAAGCTTCAAGTCTTGAGGCCTGACGATACCCACCTTGAAACTTAACTACAACAATTAATGAAACGACCTGCTCACCTGAACGCAGCTTCATTCTGTTCCAGCTGCACCTGGTCCAGTGTTGTACCCTGTATGGGGTTGACGAGGCGCACCAGTGAGGCCCACTGTCCTGCTCCGGCTTTAGGTGCACCGAAAATAGCTTCTGGGAGGTTCTCGTTGAGGAAGGCAGCAGCCATCTCAGCGGCCAGTTCTCTTTCATCCTCACCGGCAGCCTCCACCATTTCCTACAGAAGCAGCAGCAACAAAGGACACAGCAGGTCAGCTTGGGGGTAACCAGTGTTCTGAGCAGGTAGAGACCGTTTTTCCCACTGAAACCACCAGATTCACATCATTTTATAGGAAAGAATAAGCAGCTACATGTTTGTGTCCTTTGATTAACCTACAATTAATCAGCAACTCTTTTTTGCTATTTGGTCAAGTCATTGACTATGCATAATGACAAACATGTTCCCGTTTCAGCTTTTCAAGCGCAAGAATTTTGAGGCCAAACCTGAGTGCTGACATCGACCTTTGATCAATCTTAAACAGAAGAGTTAGGCCTAGCGTTTAACTTAAACAAAGATCCAAAAGGCAGTCTTAAAACTCAGCCAGGGAGGTCACAGCAGTGGAAACGGTTTGGCTTAAATTGTACATCAAAAGTCTGCTGGAGACAACAAACTCTTTATCATTATTGTCGGAGCCAGGTGCACGTTTATGGAGCGTGTGCATCTGTCTGTCCACAGATAATATATCAAACTACTGGAATCATAAGTTTTATACTTTTTTAATGCCAAATATATGACTATATTTTTTTATATGACTTTTTATGCTAAAAGGTGGTTCACCACTTTGGAAAAACCCATTTTATTGAGTGTTTCATACCGTCTACTCACTGCTCTTCAGTTTGGAATGTGGTTTGCATTTGGGATTAGGAAGTGTTCTATAACAGAATCATGCGCCAAGGGTAAATAATAGGGTTTGTTTTCATTTGTTTAAACATTTCAGTAGTGGGTGTTTAAAAACTCGGCTCGGGAAAACTCTTTCCAGTGATGTCTCTGGAATGACAGGGATATTTTTATGACTATCTTGCTAGGGGACTAACTGCACTGAGTGCTGTTCCTATAACTGGGAGTAGAGCTACTTGATATCAGCTGCTGGGCAGCAGAGTTTTTGCACATGAAGCGCTACACTGAGCAACTGTATGGGGTGTCGAGTAAATAAATGAACTGAAGTAATTCTGCTGAGTGCAGTTTGGACTTCCACACTTTACATCGTTGAGGACAGTGATAACCAACATGTGGTTTTTCTCCGTACTAAAGTCCACTGCTGATGCTCTGGTATTTCGGTGATTAAAGTGTCTGGTAGCTGTTTTTTTGTGCCTAACACAATGTCAAACAATGAAAAACAGCAGGTAATTAGGACTGGCTCTCTTAATCCTTTTATTTACACCGCAGATCTTACCTCAGCCATTTGTTGCTTCCTCTGGGCTTTGGTTGCCTCAGTGTAGGCATTGTGGTCGGTCTCGATCAAAATAAGGTTGTTGGTCTCCGGGTGGATTACAAACTTCCTCGGAGTGTACTGCAGAGGAAAGGCCACCTGGTTGAAGACTGCTCCCAGTTTCTCCAAAGCCAAGATTCTGCAAGACAGATGCAAGACTGTTACAAATCATTTTTAAACTACAGGGTTACAGCTGCGCTACGAGGTTGGATCCGTGCTTCTCCACTGAGCTGTCCCACCCAACATTTATTTCACAGGGTAAAGAAGGATTTCTGTTAACTGTCAGTCCACATCATAGCACCAGGTAGAGGAGAAGTACATTACATTTAGCTGACACTTTTGTCCAAACTGACTTCCAATTACTGTGATTTGTACAGAGCAAAGGATAGAGGATTGCTCTTAGCTTTACGATCAACAATACAAACTCACCTATGAAATTAGACTTCTGCTATTATTGTACCGCTGAAATAATTGTGTTTTCATTGTTCAAGAAAATAACAGCTTTCTATCACAAAGAAAGAAAACAAGGTTCATCTTCTGTCTTCGTTATCAGCAACTTCAGACATGTATACAGTGGGGAAAAAAAAGTATTTAGTCAGCCACCAATTGTGCAAGTTCTCCCATTTAAAAAGATGAGAGAGGCCTGTAATTTTCATCATAGGTATACCTCAACTATGAGAGACAGAATGAGAAAAAAAAATCCAGAAAATCACATTGTAGGATTTTTAAAGAATTTATTTTCTAATTATTGTGGAAAATAAGTATTTGGTCAATAACAAAAGTTCATCTCAATACTTTGTTATATACCCTTTGTTGGCAATGACAGAGGTCAAACGTTTTCTGTAAGTCTTCACAAGGTTTTCACACACTGTTGCTGGTATTTTGGCCCATTCCTCCATGCAGATCTCCTCTAAAGCAGTGATGTTTTGGGGCTGTCGCTGGGGAACACAGACTTTCAACTCCCTCCAAAGATTTTCTATGGGGTCGAGATCTGGAGACTGGCTAGGCCACTCCAGGACCTTGAAATGCTTCTTACGAAGCCACTCCTTCGTTGCCCTGGCAGTGTGTTTGGGATCATTGTCATGCTGAAAGACCCAGCCACGCTTCATCTTCAGTGCCCTTGCTGATGGAAGGAGGTTTTCACTCAAAATCTCACGATACATGGCCCCATTCATTCTTTCCTTTGCACGGATCAGTCGTCCTGGTCCCTTTGCAGAAAAACAGCCCCAAAGCATGATGTTTCCACCCCCATGCTTCACAGTAGGTATGGTGTTCTTTGGATGCAACTCTGCATTCTTTCTCCTCCAAACACGACGAGTTGAGTTTTTACCAAAAAGTTCTATTGTGGTTTCATCTGACCATATGACATTCTCCCAATCCTCTTCTGGATCATCCAAATGCCCTCTAGCAAACTTCAGACGGGCCTGGACATGTACTGGCTTAAGCAGGGGGACACGTCTGGAACTGCAGGATTTAAGTCCCTGGCGGCGTAGTGTGTTACTGATGGTAGCCTCTGTCACTTTGGTCCCATCTCTCTGCAGGTCATTCACTAGGTCCCCCCGTGTGGTTCTGGGATTTTTGCTCACCGTTCTTGTGATCATTTTGACCCCACGGGGTGAGATCTTGCGTGGAGCCCCAGATCGAGGGAGATTAGCAGTGGTCTTGTATGTCTTCCATTTTCTAATAATTGCTCCCACAGTTGATTTCTTCACACCAAGCTGCTTACCTATTGCAGATTCAGTTTTCCCAGCCTGGTGCAGGTCTACAATTTTTCTCTGGTCTCCTTTGACAGCTCTTTGGTCTTGGGCATAGTGGAGTTTGGAGTATGACTGTTTGAGGTTGTGGACAGGTGTTTTTTATACTGATAACGAGTTCAAAAGCTGCCATTAATACAGGTAACGAGTGGAGGACAGAGGAGCCTCTTAAAGAAGAAGTTACAAGTCTGTGAGAGCCAGAAATCTTGCTTGTTTGTAGGTGACCATATACTTATTTTACAGAGGAATTTACCAATTAATTCATTAAAAATCCTACAATGTGATTTCCTGGATTGTTTCCCCCATTCTGTCTCTCATAGTTGAAGTGTACCTATGATGAAAATTACAGGCCTCTCATCTTTTTAAATGGGAGAACTTGCACAATTGGTGGCTGACTAAATACTTTTTTGCCCCACTGTAGGAGTAGAGTAAAACAAAAAGCAGCCCATACTGAACAACTATGTGAAAGGGGGACCATATTGCAACTCTATTGGCCTGACACATATTGCATTTTTTTTTTTAAGATCAGCAAGGACAATCCCTGAACATTTTACATTCACTAAGCCTTTGTTTAGCTTTATTTCCAGACAAACATTTATCGGACGATGACAACCATAATTAAAATGTAACCCTAACAATCACACAAACATCATTTCTTAAAGACATAATGCATGTTCTTCCCATATGCTATTTTTCTTGACATCGTCTCCCTGCAGTGTATATATCCATACCTCAGTGTGTTGGTGGAAATGGCCACTATGCCTTCAGGGCACTGCTCGGAGGCAAAGCCAGAGGCATACTCCAGAGTCTCGTAGGACAGCGGGGTCAGATGGAAGCGTGACTGGTATGAGTAGCTCAGCCAGGAGCGACTGGACATTGCCAGCACCTGTCAGCGAGAGGAGACAATTTCCAACGAATCACATGAAAACAGAACAGATTTACCGTTCTTAAGAGGGTAAAATGCACACTGATTATGTATTTTGTTATGTTGGAGCTATATCATCATGGTTTGTGTGCGTGTTGATTGTATGTTAGTATCGCGTACAGCTTCCTGCCCCTGCATCCTGACTCTGAAGAGCTTGACAGGTCGTGACCCCAGGTAGCGGGTTCTGGTGTCTGACAGGTCGCCCGTCACCGGATCCAGCACAGTCCTCAGCAGCACACCATTCTGAGAGAAGAGATCAAACAAACACACGATTACTGGATGACATGATCCAGATCCCAGCTGATACATTTATTAGAGCAAATCTTCTGTCTTCTGCTACGGATTGTGGGTCATGTTTGAGCAGAGCTTCTGTTTGATGTCATGGGTGGTTGCAGCAATCTTTAGAACAACTATAAAGGATCGGGTCACATATCTCTGCCCTGTATATTCATAAAGAATGCAAAACAGTTTTGCTTGTTTAAGTACAAGATCAATCTGAGCTGATGATAACATTAAGGGTGGATATGATGCGTCGTTTTTTTTTTTTAGGGGTTTGATTATTCTTTTTACTTTTGGTAGATGAGAAACAATACCTGGAGCCCTATGTTGAGGTAGAGGAAGCCGATGGTTCCCTTTTCTCCGAGTTCATCCTGTTTCTCCACTCCTCCCATCTCAACAATACACAGACTCTCAGGCTGGGCTGGCAGGGCCTGCATACTCAACGGCTGGAGGCAGTCCTGAACATGATGAAGATTCAGAGGGTTAGGAGCATTTCAACAACCAAAACATTCTGTACATAAATGTTAGGTGAAGTCAAAAGATGTTTTCTTTCTTTATATATTGAAGCGGCACCTTTCGTAAACAATTATTCATCATCAGTCAATTCTGTAACCAAAAACACTCAAACACAGAGTGCAACTTTCACTAAAGAAATCCCCAAGTAAGCAGAATTGTTCAGATGCTTTGAGCTAGCATTGATTATGAAGTTCATAAAGCTTAACGCAAACTTGATACACTTTATCTTTTTTTCAGCCTCAGTCATAGTGCGAGGTCAGGTAGAGTAAATAAACTGATGTTATAGGCATTGGATTAGAGACAGCTGTCATTTTAATGGAAGAGGAGAGTCCAACCCTAGAGAATCTAAAGCAAATATTTATAAGAGCAAAGGGCGAGTCATTCTTAGGAGGAGAAAAAGTGCCAAGCACTCCCGAGGCAGGCTGGGTATTATTGGAACAACATGGATATTACCTCTTACTGACCTGAGAACAAAGCAATCAAACTAATTATGGCAGGTGGGGATTCATGTCAATATAAAAAAAAAGTGTGGCTTATAAGCCAAAGTTGTCATGGTGGAGGATAAAACGAACTTACTGCATACCAAAACTTAGCTAGCAAGGCACTTAAGACAGGGTTTAGGTTGTAATGCGTCTTGAGGATTATGTGCTGATTTACAAACTAGTGTTTCTTTTCTTACCGAAGGGTCCAGGGAGATGATTCGCACGGTGTTGTCAACCAGACCCACAGCCAGGAAACGAGAGCGCTGCTCACCAGGAGGGACGTTAGCCAGGCTCATACACACCACGTCTGCAGACATCTCCTTACGCTCGGTGTACTCATTCAGCTGGCCAGACTGCAGGGTGAGGACACACAGAAAGACGCTGTATTACACATGTTCAGTCTTCTCAGTTCTCTTCTAGGTTTGGTTATGCTTTTTATAGTGTTTAAAATTAGGCCACGCTGAAAAATGTTACATTAACGCAGAGAGTGTCAGAGGTATTATCAAAGCTCGTTGGTAAAGTGTTTCATGCATCACATTACATGTCAGTAGAACTATGCTCAATGCTATCAAAAAGAGCCGCCATCTTTCTTACCGGGTCCATCTCAAAGTAGACCAGCTCCCCTCCAGTGAGAGCGATGACAACCTGTCGCTGGTTCACAGCACAGCGCACAATGGTTTTCTTGCCGGGAGTCTTCCACTCGTTCACACGCTTGTCTGCTCGGATGTGGCGGATACCGTCTGGGTACACCTGTATGGAGAAACGGGGGAGGGAGAGAGGAGGAGGAAGAGGAAGGAAAGAAAGCCACTGTTATTAGTGTACATTTATTTTCCTCCTATTATTACATAATCTGTTTACTGTTTAAGATACAGAAAGGTAAGCATCTTTAACAGGGATCAGGATACATTAGATATTGTTGTCTGTGAGGCAATCTTTAACACTTCACTGCAAAAAAGGAATTTCAAGAAAGTAAAAAAAGCCTTGTATCAAGGAAATAAGTCTTATTTTTTGTCCAAAAAGAATATCAATCTTGTCAAGCATGTTTTGCATTAGAAAAATGATCTCATTTTAAGACAGTATGGCTAAGTTTTTCTTGATAAGATATTCCAGCTAATTTTGAATGAAGCAGAAACAGAGTATAACAATGTTTAACAATAAAACTCAGTGGAGCAACAAGATTATTTGCCTTATTTTAAGAGTATGACAATTTGCACAACTTCTCAATTTAAGAATGCCATGAAACAAGAACAATTAAAGTTTTTTTTAAATTAGTATTATTTCATTGCAGCCCATCTGAACCTGACAGAACCTGCTGCTTCATATCTAACACGCTAAGATGACAGCAGACTGGTCTATACAACACACAACATACAACATAATACAAATAACCATTCTGGATGAAAACTGCATGGCCCACAAACAAAACAAAATGACCAAAAACGGCCAAAATGAAATGACCCTTGACCCTACCCTGCAGCATCAGCATTTGACTGCTAACTGATTGTTGATCTGCTGTTTTATCAGTCAGATTAAAGTTATTTTGATACATGGAAAGAAGAAAGAATCATGAAACAACAAAACAAAACAACGGTCAACAAGTACAGTTGGTCTATGAGAGGCAAACACATTAAACAGTGCGCCTTTTACAGTCCATCAGATGAGGCTCTGTGTAGCCCAAGCACATCTCCCAGATAATATTTTGTAGGGACATATGTCACATCCTTGTGAGTATAACTATAATATGGAGTGAAATCTACCAGATTATCAGATGTTATGAGTTCAGTTGCTTGTGCCATGTTTGGAATCTCTATTGTATATGCCATGTCATTTCTATCATAGCAAACAGTATTATGTTGCTGCAAGTCAAAACAATGTAACGATGAGTTAATTACATAGATATTGCTCACAAGTCCAAACTCAGGTAAATCACTGGAATTAACAGCAGTTACAAGTAATGTCTTCTCCCGTATATATTTATTACCATTTAGATTAATCCATTTAACAGACACTGCATTGTTTATGTCATCATTTCCAAGGAAAGCCCTCGTTTTTTCTTTCAAATATGACATGTTGCGTATTTCTGAAGTTGGTCCCAATGCACATTCGTTAAAAGAAATTGGGTGTTCAGAATGACTTACATTTTGACAACATTCATACATTTGATTATGCCTTGTTAAAGACTTGCAAACGTTTCGAAAATTCAGTTTTGAGGCCCACTGTTTGAAAAAACAATGTTTTGATTCAAATCTCATGCACATGTGACGGACCATTGGTCCCAGGAGTTTTATCTGCGATGGAGCATGAATCAAATAATGCTGTTTTGGGGTAATGTTGTTACCAGGGAAAATACTTTTCATATGTTTTAAATGCTGTTCAATTAGTCTCTTTAACCTGCTAATTGTCTGTAGACCAATGACAGGAGCAAACAACATTTTAACAATTTCTATGAGTTCAAGAATTATTTTGTAGTATTCAGTATCTTTAGCTGTATCAATAAGAAATGAAGCAGTATGATGAGCAGTATTTATATGACTCAGTAAAGACTTGAGAGTGAGAGCCACAAACACACAGCATATAACACAGCGCCAAATCATTTCCCCGTTTTTAGCCTGAATTAGCTAGCTGCTGACCGCTTTTGCCTCTGAACCGAAGATGACCTTGTGATACATCACGTGATAAAGGTACGTACCATAATTCCGTGTTTTATAATGGCAGAAACGACTTGCCAATTATCAATTATCACATAGATGTGGCTCGATTTGAATAATTATTAAGTAATATGAACTTATTTAGATAAACATAGTTTGTATAAATGCAAATTAAACTTATTTAGGCTGATCGCCCACCCCTGCTCCCTCGCGGTTTATTTTCTCCGCTTGGAGTCTGTTGCAATTTGAATTTTGAAATACACACACAGCTAATTCGGGGGTCACCTGCTGCTGCTCTAAATTCATTTTTCTCAAACGTCGATTGTGGATATCAGAGTCATAAAATGGACAAACTGGACGAGGTTGCAATTGCCACACTCAGAGGTATGCTACAAGGGTTACTTTTATGTTGTGCTGGTGTTATATTTAATGTAGTTAAGGTAGTTTAACGAGTTGTGGATTTGCGGCTAATGGGCTAAAGTCGCCAAACTACATAAAAAAACGGGCTGGTGTTGCATTCTGATTCCCATCTAGAAATAGGTTAAGTCTTATTAAGCTTTGGGGCCATTTTCTTAATATTAAGGGCTGTAAATGCTGAAAATACAGCAACACCTGGTCGTTTGTAAGACATTAATACATTCTGTCAAATTCACTTACTGCTCTTGAAGTAGAAGTAGCAAGAATTAGTAAAATGTCCAAACAATGCTTATTGTACAAGAGGTGTATCCTCACCTGCTATGTTAAAATCTGAAGGAATTCAATGATAACCTGTTTCTTGGCCCTGACTTTAACTTTTCTATATTACAGTTGCTAATATTGGAGAAGACTTATTCCCCTCGCTTTTCCGAGAGGACATTAAAGACCTCTTTCCTGGACCTGAAAATTTGAGGCGCCGGGCTATATGGCTTGTTGTAAATCAAAATGAAAAGGTCAGGTCTGTCTTTCACAGTATAACAGAACTGTTTAACAGTACAACATTTTTCCAATATCACAGTTCAAATCTGGTTCATATACATAATATGTAATTGTTTTTTTGATTTGAATTATTTCTGCTTTGAGTCCGTTTCAACAGTGGATATAAAATAAAAGAAGTGCTTTTTCAAGTTTTTTAACTCCCCAAAAATGATAATGCATGTTTATTAAACTAACAAGTATGCACATACTATGACAAGTTACTCAATAAATGTTTGCGTAAATGTGTTTTAGGTGGATACTGCTCCTGAAATTCAGCAATCTCCCCCCACTGGAGGCAGTGACCTTTTAAAAGAGGAGGCCAGTACTTCTAAATTTGTGACTATGTCCAACCCAGAATACATAGTCTTCACAGACAGTGAGTCATAAGGAACACTATGACTAATATGATCTCAATCGCAAGCCACAGAGGACTCCAGATATCCTACCAAACATGAGGTGAATGCCATGGCAAAGCGATTGGTGGAGTACTATCCAATGATAAAAGACAGGTCATCAAACAGTGAGTGGGTGAGTAGATTTTTGTCACTTTTGCTTGTTGATAGTATGATGTTAATACTGAGGCTTAAAATGAGGTGGTGGTGGTACCTGATCGTGGGCTCACAGGTGCACATGTACCGTGCCTTCAACTAGCTCAAGCAAGTGTTTTACTAGCAGTCTATTTTAGGAGTTGTAATTACATGAATTAAAAAAAACCAACATATTATTTTACAGCATATTCATTTATTTGATTGTGATTTGTTTAACATTTAGTTCAGTTACATGGCAGCTTAACCACCATCTACTTGCAGTATAAGAAAGCTTGAGTCTCTTGTCATGTTTTTAACGTTTACCATGTGTGCCTCGCAGGGGCATGTTGCCAAAAAGCTCATGAGAGACTCTCAAATGTCAGAAGTCCAAGGAAGGCCAAAGTACCTCCTTCCAAGAAACCACGACAAGAACTCAGTTCAGATGTTACAACTACTGACTATGATGGAGATGCCAGTGCATCCACCATTATTCTGGAACGGTCACCTCTTAGTCCCATGGGCATCCCAGGAGATCTGTCACCAAGAGCTAGCACCCCAGTGCAGAACCAGGACAGCAGTGATGAAGAATGTATGTATTGTATTAAATATAATTTCGGCTGAGTTCATTCATATGACTTATTCTGGACATTCAGCTGCTTTTTCACTATCTGTCCAAAAGTGTCTGTACTCTATTGTCCAATATTTTACTTTTATATCAAGTAACATAAACATTTATTAACTAATCCAACCACTTACTCAGTTTCATTATACTGACAACTTGTTAGTTAGGAAATCTCATGTCCCCTTTCCGCCATAATGTCCCTGTAATGTCTTCAGCTTGTTCAGTTGACGTCATGGACAGCCAGAAAATCCAAGCAAGACTCTATAAGACCCTCCAACAAATGTACAAGTCCAAAAAGCCAAACAAAGCTGCAGTTACTCATTTGCTGAACCTGGAATTTGAGTCTCGAAGACGCTTCATCATCTCTGAAGTTTTAAAGGTTTTAAAGTTCACATTTTCAGCTCTTCCAAGGAATCAGTTTAGCATGACATAATTAGCACAATGTTCATATATCTTACACATTATAGATTTTTTTTGAAGAACATTAGTCATCAGAATGTTTGACCAGGTTTTTGTCAGTAATTTTTCTTTCTTTATCTGAATCCAATTTTCAGGTGCTGGATGAGCTGCAGCGAATCATCCAACCGACCAACTCCCAGTACATATCAGAGATGCAGAACAGATGGAAAACCTATTCAAAGGTCCAGTTTTATGGAGTGATGAATAAGGCCACGAAGCCTCCTAAAACTTTGAATGGAGGTGAAGTCACAATACATACTTGCTCTTTTTATATAATGTCTCTTAATTATTTATGTTATGTTATAGTTATTTATGGTACCACCTTGTACTGTGCCTTTTCCATTAAACCAGTGGAGCATATCACAGCTGTCTTCAGAGCCCTGCCACTGCTCTTTCCGTCCAGCATGCCACCGAAGAAACTGGGCTCAAGCAGCGAGGCTCTTTTCCATGTCCTTGCGGTGAGATTAACAGACTTACTGAAATATTTTATAATATATGCTCCCGTTTTTCAGGCATACATTTTATATTAGGTTTAGTTACTTTGAGATAAACTTTTATCATTTCAAAAGGTCCAAAGGGGAAGTGTTCTCCATAGTGTACTTAAAGTACTACTAACTTCATTAGAACTAGCTCTGGTGCATTTAGCATTTGCAGTGCTGAATGCTGAGGGGTTATTGTGACTATATGATTTCACTAGTGTCCTTGTCCAGGTCAAAGTTTATGTTACTTGTAATGTATTTCTAATCTTCTTCATTGATTTGTGTCATCCAGACTTCTGAGGATCCTAATGGTTTCATGCAGCAGCGACCCCTGCCTTCTCCTGTTCTGCTAATTTCTGAGGACAACTGCATGATCGCCATTGGAAACACACCAGTGACCACCTTCACCATGGACAGACTTAATGAGGGACTTCTCTACCTCCTGGCATATTACTATGCCTTGCACATGACCTACCCGAAGTGCACTTCTACTGTACTGTCAGTACTGCAGACAGAGATACTTCAAGATTCAATTCATGAGCAGGATTTAACCCCCCACTACAAAAAAGCGATTGGTGAGTGGAAGTCATTCACTGAGTGAGTGAGTCCCTTTGTTTGTCCCTCTGCCCCACTCTGCCTGATGTAAGAGTTTCAAAGAAAGTTGAAGTTCTGTTTCAAATAAAGGTTCATCACAGTTAGTCACATTTGTTGGTGAGATTGAACACTTTTCCTGTGAGATATGAAAGCAGCCGCAACATGATGTGTATTGCTATGGTATGCTGCTACAATAACTGATTATTTTTTTTTGATAGTGAGGTTCGAATCAAAACTGGCTTTTCAATCTGTTAGATAATGATAGACCTGGAATGTGGAAGTGGTCCTGTTTTGGATGTTGAATTGAGCAATTGTATTGCAAATGTAATAAAAAGATATTAAATGAGACGTTTTGGTATCTTGATTTAAGACATCACTTAAATTTGTTATGCTGTTTCAAGAAATTATGTCTAATTTTAACTACTTTTATGCTCATTAATCCCAGATTAAGCTGTAATTTCTTAAGATAAATTTAGTAGCGAGACATAAATTCTAATTGTAAGTAAATTAATCTTAAATTAGTGTTTTTTTTTAATTGCTTGTTTTAGAAGAACTTGGATTAATGTAAGATTCTCTGTCTAGTTTTAAGTCTCATTTTAGTCTCATTTTAGTGCTTATTTTAAGAATTCTTGTCAAGCAAAAAAGGCTTACCCCATTGGCAGATTCTTTTGCTCAATAAAAGACAAATCAACTAGATATAGGAATATTTGGCTTATTTCAAGAAGGGCCTTTTTTGCAGTGTTGGCATGAAGTTCCAATATGTTTTTGTGTATATATGAATAATAATGATGTAAAAGGGACATTGCACCCACCTGCACCAGGGCGTCTTCACCGAGCAGCGAGCAGGAGAGAGTGGGCGTGGTTCCCAGGAATCCAGAATCTGTCACTTCCTCTACAGTCTCTCCGATGGACAGAACCAGAGTAGCGTTCACGAAAGATACGATGATGTAGGCGTCAAACTCATCTAATGGAAACAATTAGGGTCAGAAAATTAAAAATGCTGATTGAGACTTAATATGTTAAGTAAAGGACCTTGGATGCGAGATGCTAAGGAAAGTCGATTCAATGCTTCTTTAATAAATCGCCTTTAGGATTAGGAATACTGGAACGTCCTTTAACAAAGGAAATGAGCCCACCAACAATGCCTTGAAGCAGCAACAGTGAAAACCGGTACTACTATTAATAAAAAAGGTCAGGCGCTCAGATAAGAAGAGATCATGTTTCCCAGGAATCATTCTCGGGTATCGATCAGTTAACCAGGGATCAGATTTTTAAATAAACATCCCTAGTTTTAAAAAATGTACTTTTTGTAAGTGTTTGTTTTGGGAAGTGTACTTTGTTTGTTCGTTCAGAATTTGGTGGTCTACGTTGGTAACTGGGGGTCATTTTTGTGATGTTTTATAGTTGTAAGCATCATGGAAGTGGCACTCACAATTCTTGACTACAGCTGTATTTTATTACAGTGGCTGAGTTCCTCTCTTACTTTGAACCTAAGGTTGACATTGCAGAATCTGCTAGTGTCATACCAGACTGCTGGCCACAGTATTGTCAGAGCGCCCTCTGCTGGTCGGTCTATGTTGTGACCTAATGTCTTAGTTGGAAAAAGGCAGGATTTTATTGTTTGGGAAAGAAAAAAAAACATTAAAAAAAGTATTACCTTCTACATGTCTGCGTACTGTCCACACAGCGTTGGGGTTACCGGGCAGCTCAGACACAGCCATCTCTGATACCTGATGGAGACGGACAGAAGTGGAGAAAGAGGCAAAGAGTTTAGTGTATCACACGACAGTTGATGCTAAATCCAAGGATGTTTCAAGGTCTGTCACAAGCAACCAGTAAATAACCAGTGATGGATTGGTGCAGTGTTTGTAATCAGCCTACAGCCGATACAGCTGTGCATTATGTCAAATCATCACATTTAGTTTGTGCGGAAATCAGAGCAATCGAAAAACTCTTCAGCTTTTATTCAGAGAAGAGACATGAACATACTCATCATTTTGTCAGCCAGCAGTGTGTGCGTGTGTCTGTTATTTCATGTTATTATGTAGTCATGTGTGTGTGCATATGTACCTCCAGTCCATGTCTAAGGACCCTCAGAGTAGACCGTGGTCCTCGTCCACAGGCAACGTACAACTGTGGTGTATCTTCATTGGCCAAATCAGCAATCTGTCAAAAACAGGAGGGGAGCAGACAATGAGCCAGGAAATAAAGACCCTGTTCAAAGCAATCAAGTAAGTCTTGAGGTAGAGTAATATGGCTCTCTGGATGGGTGCAAGTGCATGCAAACACACACTGACCTGGCAGGTCATGATGGGGGATAAGTTCTCCTGTTCGTCCACCAGCACAAGGTTCTTGAGGGGGCGGGGCTGGAAGAAGAAGGTGTCTCCCTCCTCCAGGGGCATTGCAGAGGAGAACTCAGGCTCCTCGTCATCGTCACCCAAGTGAGCAATCTGGTAAAGGTAGCTAAGAGAAAAAAAAAGTTCAACATCATGAGACAGAAGAGAAATAAAGCGAAAGACAACTCATTTTGAGCTTAACTTTAAATATACTTTTCAAATCCACAGATACAAATCCTGATTGGTTGTACGTTGTAGTCTTGGGAAAGTACAAAATGATCATGAAAAAGGAAAGACAGAATTAACGCTGACAAATAACTTACTGGTTTCCAAATTCTGAAGACACAAACAAGAAGCCAGTCTTCAGGACACACATGGCTGTTGCCACGGGGATCGTGTCAAAGTATTTCAGCCGGATTTCTGTGACCTGAGAAATAACACAAAGCCTCATATAAGCATACATTTTAATACACTGTCACTCTGAAATGTACCAAAGAATTAGTCACAAATTGTCTGCATCCATTCTTAATCTTTGCTCACCATTTCCTCATCGGTTTCCAGAGTAACCTTAAAGATGTCTCCCTGCTCAGTTTGGGCCAGGAAGAAGAACATGGACTTGGTCTTATGAGTTGCTGAGCAGACAAAAATCATGCCACGCTCCGGGTCATCCAGGTCGTTCTGCAGGATGCGAGAGATTAGGAAAAGGATAGGGTGAAGGGAGCAGAGTTAAAATAAATGTGCACGCAGAGAGAGAGAAATCCAACACAGCTTCCAAATATAGAGTAAAAAAAAAGAAAATGATAGGACTGGATTACAAATTCATATCGTGAAATAGCAAAGAGAGGAGACCAAGAGAAGTTTCACATTTTGTAGTCATGCTGTAGGAAGTTGTAGTGAAATATACTCCACAAAACCAGCACTGGATTGTTTACTGTGTTTTTATCTTTCTATTGTTAAGACTCACCCTGCGTCTCGGGATAGGACAGCGAATGTCTGGCTGGTCTCCAAAGTTCTTGTAGGTGATGTAGTTTTCGGAGCAGATCAGAACTCCACTCGGACCATCTGAACCACCAGGAACTAAAGAGAGGAGTGTTTAGTGGGGTTTTTAAATCATGAGGACCGCAGTGAAAACAGCTGGAATCCTAAAGCAGTATATGTGCTCTGTTATCTTATCCAAGGTCTCCTATTTCTACTTATAATAGCTCGTGGATGTGGGGGTCCTGAGATCAGAGGTGTTTTATCTTTCTCCATTGTAACTCAGAGAAGAGACATGACAAACTCATCATATCAACAACAGTTCTATGGGTTTAAATCATAGCTAATCCAATAAGCCAGACAGAACTCTATATAGATTCTTCTAAAAACAAACCTCACGTTTTCTAAATAGACCAGTTGTATCCCTAGGGTGCACAACCACATGGACGGGAATGCTCACCAGTGATGAGGAAGTTTCCATGCTCTTCCAAAGCCTCGCTGTACTTTCGCACAACGTGATTCAACCCGAGGTCCAGCTCGTAAAAGGTGAGCGTCTGTTGCGTGTTGGCGGCAGCTTCTCCTGTCGGGTCACTGTCAGCTTCCTGGAAAAGAGCAAACATCAACACGCAGGATCAGGAGGAGGCGTTCAAAATGAGGCCATTGTTACGCTCAGTGTAGAAACTAGGGCAGTGGTAGCTGATTTTAATTACACAAGGTAAAAAAAAATCTTACAGCAACAGAAAAGTCAGCAATATTTGTTACAAGTATGCATATAAATTGTACTTGTGTGCTGAGATCAGAGAGGTTACATTTCTCCAGAGATAGTCAGAGAAGAGACATGAAAATCTCATCACGTCTGCAACACAGGCCAGTGGGCGTTATCTTAAAAGGCTTAACCTTGACTTTTCAAGACCTTACCTCATAGTCCATCTCGAGGCAGGCAAACATTGGGTTTTCAAATCCGACGTCAACTCCCACTACGTGGTACACCAGTGTGTTGGCTTTGTGGGCTTCCAGTGGAGAGGAGATGGTGAGCCTCGCAGCTGCATCTCTGTTCAGAATATAAACCAGCTTCTGTTTCTCTGTCGCTCCTAAACAGGGGAGAGACAGAATTGCATTACAAACGTTTCATTCTATTTAAATCAATGGTTTCATCACAGTGTCTTTCTTATTAGAATAAGACACGTTTGTAAAACCCAATTTGTTTAACCTTTTAAAGATTTCTCTATCCTTACAGGAAATCTGAAAAGACCTCAGACTACAGTTCTACACAACAGACCTGTATTTATTACAAAATGCCTTTATGCACTTAAAAAAAGAGGCTGTTTAGAGGCCGTAAACAGTGGTGTGTTGAACAGTCTGGGGACATTTGAGTTCTTCATACCTATCATAACAGCTCTGCCTTTTGGGTCCACAGCCAGGAACTGTCCGGGGACGATGCGCCTGCAGCCGCTCTTTCCAAACGTTTCCTGGTGGATCTTCTCAAACATGTTTTTTGATGGATGATATTCCAGGATGACAATACGTCCACTGTCACTTCCAACAACAATGTAGTCTGCAAGCACACAACAACACACATAAAACAAAAGATAGTAAATGCAGAGCTTTGCTTTCATCTAAGCTTTTATCAGTGTATACACAATTTGCGAGGTCATACATTTAAACATTGGATCTCTGGGAAGAGGGAAATCCTTTCCCTTCAGTAAGGGAATGTGAAACCAGTAGCTAAATCTGCACATATGTAATTCTGTTTCATGAAAAATCATTCATCTCAGGAACTCTACAGAGTCCATGTTTTGCTACGTACCTTTGGTTCCTCCGGTGAGTCTGAAAGCCATCAGGGATCTAACGATACCAAACACCTCCACTGTGAGCAGAGTGTGAACCTTTCCCGTGTTGGCATCTGGCCGCAATAATTCTATGATCTTTCCCCTGGAAACAACGATTTCCTGCATCTTGGTTCCTACCAAGATAAAAACATTTTTTTCAGCATTCAGCATGTGTCGACTATGAACTGTATTCATATAATGATTGGAAGCTATATATAGCAAGGCAAGCTTAGTCGTTTTAGTTGTTAACGGTTGCATTACAGTATCGTGGTGCTATTTTCTGTTATATTTACAACACAAAACGAGCCAAAAATGTGTGAGTTTAGAAATAACTGAAACGCAACAAAAATGACAGGCATAGAGCGTAAGTGCAGAATGAGGGACAGACAGTCCACCCTAATGCATAGAAGGAGAATTAACTAGTACGCTTGCTTCATATAAAAACAGAGACTGATGCAAATACAGGTCTATTTCGCACAGCGTATTCATTTATCAGAGAACTTTGTCCCCATATGGACTTGCATCTGGAACAGTTTATGGTCAAGGGTTTTGCTCAAGAATACTTGATCAAAGGGGAAACCAGGAATTGTACCACCAACCCTACATTTTAAGTGCTGGGTAATGCACAGACACAAAAACAAAAAGGCAGGTGTGGAACCGACCTGAAAAGTTTCCATGGATGGCATGGGTGATGCCAGTGGCACGCTGCAGGGTGATGTTGTACAGAAACATGGCTCCCTTTCTGTGGTTTTCCCACAAGGATCTTCAGGGGCTGCAAACAGAGCACTATGCCCAGCTCAAACCTGCAGAGAAATAAAGATGTATCAGTCCAAATGGTAATATCTTTGTTAATACTGTAAGTTTCGTTCAAGTGGAGTGTTTTAAATACTTAACGTATTGACTTTGAAAAAGGACATGTTAACTTAACTGCACATTTGAGGAAATAGCACGGTGGTACACATACTAACGTTCCCAGAACAGAAATAATTCTAATAGCATAGCATAGCATAGCCATTACGAGTTAACGATATGCTGAACACAAACTAAACTTGTGCTTTCAGTTTAGATGCATAAAACCGACAAGCAATGCTAACGTTAGCTTAGCAGAGTAAATACGAACTTTCTCCCAATCAATGTTTACGGTTGTTTTAATTTAGCTTCTTCGTTACAAAGCCAATAAAGCACCATTCAACCTATCTTCACCCTCGAAACTTAAAGTTGGTGAAACTGTGTACGCAGTTAGACCATATAGCTCACTTATTGACCTGCATTCAATGGACGGAAAGCCCATTCATAGAAAGCGCCACTTTTCCCCGACGCTATCCTTTATTTTCGGGCTATATTACTTAAGACCGTGCACACTTCACAGACATATAACCCCCATTTGAATCAGAAAAAGCTGTAGAATTGTACAATAAAATATTTACCGGCGTGTTTGATATGATGTCTCAGATTTCAGATGGATAAAGTATCATTTGAACTAACAGTTTCCATTAAAACTCAACGATGAGCCGCCGTTTGTGGGTCCTTCGTCCGCCAATACGTCGTCATGAGAGGTGGCCCACACAGAGCCTGATAGAAATTTCAAACACGCTGTAGTACCAAATCTCCAACAGGTGGCGACACAGACCTAAAAAACAACTGTATACAGACAAACACAGCAAAAGGATATTTTATGAGCACAAAAAGGCATTTCTTTCATGTATTGTCTAAAAATAGTTTTTTCATGATTGCTTACAATTCAGTATTTGGTATTGTTTCACCTTTCATGAACATTAGCCGTATGTATACCATACTGACCAATTTATTTGATAATACATTGAATAGCCGTTATTGTACTATACTCCATCTATGTAAATGTATATCATGCAGTCAAACACATTTTAAAATTAAGCAAAATCAATCACATTTATTTAAAATTGTTTATTAGTAGTTGTTTAAAATAAATGTGGCAACCATGATCCAATCGTGCAGAATAATACAAATTAGCAAATTAATTGAATGGTTCTGCCCACATAAATTATACAGTTAATCAGTAAGTGCAAACATGAATATAGCTTATTTGAAATGTTGTTTTAATAAAATGCGGATCATTCACTTTTGTCTGATCGTGTTACTCATTTTCTTCGCATTTAAAGACAGAAAAACTGCAATCAATGGTTTAAGCAGCTTTTTTCTCCCTGTCTTGATAATCTGTAATCCTCAGGGTGGTTTGGTACTTATAATTGTTCAAAAGCACAGCTGACAAACACACACACACACACACACACACACACACACACACACACACACACACACACACACACACACACACACACACACACACACACACACACACACACACACACACACACACACACACACTATAGTACTAAGGTGGACTGTAGAAACGCTTCATTGACTTTTCACTGCTATGATGGGCTTAGTAATATTTGGATTGGATGTAGCCACCTCTAAGATGCCTACCAGTCTTTTTGACAATACTTAGTATCACCCCTGATGGATTCTCAGTTTCATGGTCCATTTAATGTGCTGAGGGAACCAGAAAATGAAAACTGAGCTGAATTATGTTGTTAACCTGCTGAGGGATTGTGTCATCTCAATGAAAACCTTTTGCAATAGTGCAATGAGTCACTTGATGACTGGCTACAAACATAATTCATTCAGGATCTAGTTTTAGTGCCATTTAACTTGTTTAGATAAGAATAAAGTAGGCCTTACTCTTATGTTTCATATGGAGAAAGAATAATGTGTACCTCAGTCTCTGGTAAGGAGATGATTTCCAATATGTTGAGATAAGCATGGACAATATATTAATATATTTTCAGTTGTGAGTAAACATGTTACTTAAAAAAATATATATTATAGCAAAAACCCACATTATGTGTAAATACTGCAAGCTCTAAAATGATCTGCATGAATCAACAATGCAGAGAGGGGCATCATCATTATCACAACATGGCCCTGAGAGATGAATGAACTCTGTGCTGAAAATACAAAGGGGATGAAGTGAGTTAAATTTAGTTCCATATCCTCATTATTGCTGCTGATCATGGAGCCAAGCTAGTGCAATCAACAGTTATTGCACATGGAAGGAGCATTGAAAAAACGATGATTGCATAATGTAAATACTTCTAAATCATTATTCCAATGTTCAAAGGTGGATTTTAAACCTTTTTCAACCATGGAGTCAGAGTTCATGTTGTATCTACTGGTTTGGCTCTTCTGATTTTGTTTCTTGAGGACTTAATTAAATTGATCAAATACAGATGGAGAGTTTACGTTATTAGGAGGTTACATCTGTTAAATCAAAAGTGGCAAAGTTGTTACAAAAAACAAATGGGTAGGCTATAGGCCTAGGATGCATGTCAACAACGAAAATCATTTCAAAATCTCTCTATTTATTGTGTTTTAATTTGTGCCATTTTAGAACTGTTATCCATCTATTTCTAACTCCTCTTCTTCTTAAACATGTAATGATGATTGGTTTCAATACAGTCAAGAAGATGAGATAAGATTGACTGTGTTTAATTAATAAAATATAATTAACATTTTAAATATAAACTGTTTAATGAAGTGGCCTACTTGTTTTACAGAGCTGTGTGGCTTGTGATCTGATCTAGACTAGCTATCTGGATGGGAAGCAGACTTTTATTAAGACTAAAGAAGAACCATGTTTTCATGAATGCATTGTTTCGCTAAGCAAATACAATAGTTATGTATATTAAAGTGTTTTTAATGTATTTTTTTTCAATTGAATTTATATGGTTAATAACAACGATATACACACATTATGATACATCCACAAAGCCTACTGCATGGGTCCAGATGGTTTTAAATGTCCCTTAATGTGATGATGTTATGGTTGAAAAACACACCTTATTTTAATTGTGAAAAAATATAACAGGAAGTTGTAGATTTATGCTAGTTAGCATAACAGCGGTGGCCACAGGGGGTTTACGAGGACCAGCCCTCCCAGGAAGACGCCACCCTACGTCGCCTCCTCCTCCTCCTCCTGCCTGGTCGCTGAGGAGGGCGGTCCCGGAGAACAGACCTCGGTGCTCTTCCTGTATTGGACACTGCCCCACAACTCATTACTATTCAACGAACATGTTAGCAGGTTTAGCCTCTTCAGCATCTGGTACCCGCTTTCTTTGAATAGCTACGTTGAAACCGCTAGCCTCTATATTTTTGTTATCCGAGGTCCATTTTAATCCCGTTGCTCGTTCAGCTTTGTATCCAGAGGCAGTGTGGGAAAAAGACACCTTTAGGTTCAGACAACGTGACTGCGTGCCATGAACGACGAGAACCGCTAACGGTGGATGCCTGAAAGCAGCAGCAGCGAGCGAGGCTGAAAAGGACCGGTGGTTTGAACCAACGCAGATTTGGTGAGCTTATGAAACCATATTTTTTTACGCATACAAAGGATCTCTTTGCATGTTGTTTTAGGGAGAAGACACAGCTTGGTTAAACAGTGCTTTGTGGTACCGATAGAGAGGCAGGCATCATTCTCCAGTGTCTGCTGCTTGTGTCTGAGGCCATCGGCTCTTTACATCCCCCTCTGCCCAGACCAGAGATGCTTTGTCGCCATTGACCTGCATGATCCTAAACATATTTTACACCATGGCCATCAGTTTTGCAACACACATAGACACTTAAAGAACTGTGGATACTTGTCTTACCCACGCCTTACTTCAGTCCCACATTTAATCGTTTCAGGGTTTTATTATTATTTTATTACAAGGGGGAGCAAGTTACAGTACCAATGCCTGACTTTGAATTCAGATCCCGGAGTTCACAGGGCGAGGAAGCCCTCTATATTTTATAACCAAAACTCTTAGCAAAGTATTTTCCTCAAAATGTAGTGCTTGTACAGAAAACATGCACTTTCCCTCGAAAATCTACTTTATCGTCTTGACATTTTGGTCCCAAATGACTGACAAATGATTAAATGCAGTGACTTGGTTAGAGACTGACATTTAAAGCATCCTTCCCTACTTTCTTTCATGCTGTCTTTCCTCCTCTTTCTTCCTCTCCTCCTCTCCCTCTCGTCTTTATCTTCCCCCAGTCACCTTTCCTCCCCTCTCTGTGCTCTGCAGGATTTACCTCTTCTCCCTGCGTAATTCTCAACTTCACTCCACCACGTTTCTCCTTTTCTTTGTATACTTGACACCCATTTACCCTTCTCCCCACTTCTTCCTCGCCTTTTGTCCTCTCACCCCCTTCAGTGTCACTCTTTTTTCCCCGTTGCTAAGAGACAACAGCTGTCTGAGTGCCGTGAAGGATAGAGTGGATGGAGGGTGAAGCTACGCCTGGTAAAGGAGGTGAAGATCGTAAGAGGAGAGTCTCTTTACTCCTCAGTTGCTTCCCTACATTTTAATGTGCAGTTCCCAATAGATTCAGTTGAGGCCGTTTAATAAGCATTTATCTTCCCATCTGATTTGCTGGAGAAGGACACTGTTTAGTATAGGTAGAGAGGTTATGCTTAAACATGCTTTTTCCAAATTATATGTAGATGTGGCTCACAAGAAAGTTGTTGCACACTGTGCATCGCCCTGGAAGTCAAACAATGCTGGTTGGTTATGCATGGACCAACATGGACATAAAACAAAACCGAAAACAGTGGCAACACTGATGAATTGAGTCTGTTTTCATTAATTGTAACATGGCCACTGAATAATTATCTGTCTATTTTTTTATGGTTATTGACTGTATTTTAAAGTACGAAAATATCACAATCTCCCAAAGACGTCTTAAACTGTCACTTCTATTGAAAGGAAAGACCTAAAATGATTAAGCCAATTTCGAAGTGGTGAATTTATTTTTCTGGTGATTGGCTAACCAAATATCAACTAGTTATTTTATCCCTATTACTGCATTTCCTTTTTTTTTTTACAAGACAGTGTAGGTGAGGACAAGCGGATGACAAAGCAGCAAATCTCATGCACTATGACACGGTTACACACTCACACAAACACCTTGTAAATTAGTTTCCCTGTACCTTTTTATAACAGTACAACCACAAGGACTGTTTCATTTTTTATAAGGATGTGACACAGGACTCCACTTTATGAGTTGTCCTTCTTTGTAACCACAAAAAAGTCATGTGAATAACTCAATACAATAGAATACAATAGAGATGACTCACAAAACATTATTGGCATAGGTGTTGGAAAAAAACAAAACAAGACTGCAATAGAGGGTACACTGGAATTAAGTCCCTTGAAACGCACCTTCTTGTACAACACATATAAACGATTAAACAATAAGCATTGAGAAAAAATGAATTCTAGACCCCTCCTATGTGAGATATCCCAAACTGTTTCAACTTTGCAAGAAATCAATGCGTCCATACAGACTTTATTACTTAGTATTGTCTTTTAACAGTCATTTATGTGGTGACATGGCAGGAGAAACATCACACAGCATACCTTAACTTGTGTCAAAAGGTCCCCACATTTACCTGCACGACACCGCTTCATCCTCCAAGGCTTAGCCTATATGTAAGCAGGGACATTCACGATCTAGCTTAGCAATGGGCTGTGAGGAGTGTCATTACCTTTAACCTGGCTTCCTGTTTAAATCATCTAACTGTTAAAAATAAACACGAAAGTCGGCAGACCGTCACTAAGGGAAGTAAAATCAAAGGCTACAACCGCTCTGGATATCCCAACAGTGTGTTATAGTTGTACAGACACACCTCACCCCCTCCACTGTTCCTATGAACTCACTCACCTCAGGTTGCTGGTTCTTAGGCTCTACCTGCCTCTACTGAGTACATTTTCTACAAAATGTCATTTTGAGGACCTACTTTTTAAAGGTGCCTTATATGTTTTTGATAAAGGTCCTGCAAATGCATTGTTTGAAACAGGACATTAGTGTGAAAAGCCGTTTGCACAATGTTCAAACTGTCATTCTTGGCGTAAACTAGAGCAGCAAAAAAGCAGGCCTGGTTTGCTGATAAGATAATAAGATTAAGATTCAACTTTATTGTCATTGCACAGAGTACAAGTACTAGGACAACGAAATGCGGTCTCTGCATTTGACCCATCCTAGTGTTAGGAGCAGTGGGCTGCCATTATGTACGGCGCCCGGGGAGCAGTGTAGGTAACCAGTGTCTTGCTCAGGGACACCACGGTGGCACTTGGTCTTTCGGGGACTTGAACTGGTGACCTTCCAGTTCCCAGGCCAAGCCCCTATGGACTTTGCCACCACTGCCCTATCGTGGCCAATATAACATATAAACCCCTTTTTTTGTAATGTTATGCTTGAAAAGACACTGTGCATTGGCATAGGCTAATGTTACACTGCATCTGAGTCCATTTTCTTAAATATACTCTATAAATATAATTTTTGCTGTGAAACCTTAAATCTACTGTTTAATCAAAGGGATCATGTCCTCATGGTTGCTTTGGAGAACTTTATCAACCTCTAACTTATCTACAAGCCATGCTAAACTGTTTACCGGTAGTCAAACTGCTGACCAGAAAACTGTATAAATTAGCACACAATTCTGCACACAGATTTCAAAAGCTGTCATCCAGGTTGAATAACCACTGCAATGCTTGTCATGTATTAAGGGCAATACCATATACAAGGGTTTATCTATAAACCTTTCACACCATACAGTTTCAGAATGAACTTGAAGTTTGAAAAATTGCCAGTTGAGGAAAACATTGCAAAAAAATCCACTTTCTGTGCTTCAGAAACGCTATCTTTTGCTAGTAATGCTGTTCGAAACTTGAATAAAAGTGTCAGACTGAATGTCTCAGACCAAATGATAGTACTGTAAATGGACCAGAATATCTGTTTATCTACAGTTTACTTTAAATTACATTTGACATTTTTTTACAAACAAATGCACTAGTACTGTTGTCGAACAAAATCCACGTTGTTTATTTAGCAATCTGTAATGATTTTATTCTGCAAACTATCACTATGCTAGCTAGCTAGCTAACAGTAGCAGGGGTCAATTCAGTGAGGGCGCGGCTGTTTTCCCCAACTGTAGGTTGTAATTAACAGCCTGGCTGTTAGCCAGTATACCATTTCATTGCATTGATTAGGTTTGGTACTGATCAATTGTGCCCAGAGGATGAATTGTAAAACTCTGGTAATCACTTTACTTTTTATTGCACCATCATCAGGTCAAACAGTAACTTTCGGTAATGGACTACCTGCAAAACTAATGACATTTCCATCAGTCTCAGCTGTACTTTGGGTTTTGTTTTATTATCAATTCTAAGCATGCTTACACAAAATAAAGCCAAAATATAATCATTAAGGCTGACCACGATATGCGATTAAGTTTATTGGAAGTCCTTGATTCAGAATGAAAGAAATATGTATAAATAAAAACATACTTATTTTAAGAAGTCTTAATGGGCCAAAACAACCAACAATTAATTTGACAACATCATACATTTAAACTTGCATTATCATAGTGAGCAGGCCTATGAAAAAAAACAAACAATCAAACACAATACTTTCTGAAAGGTTAAAAATGATAAACCTCAAACACACACACATAGAGGGGAAAGGCTCAAGCTTGGCATCTTAAGACAGAACATAAGACATCAGCTGTCAAACTAAACATGGAGCCAAGTGGTTGCTAATAGGATTCGTACCTTTAAACCTTTTGTACACACACACACACACACACACACACACACACACACACACACACACACACACACACACACACACACACACACACACACACACACACACACACACACACACTCACACTCACACTCATTATACTCCTGCTACATTCTGAGAATACTGAGAACAGAGTTAAAATGTAAATCCCTTCTTTGGAATGCACTAAATCTTCTCAGCATTGCCCCAAGACTCAGTTCACAACTTCCTATTACTGTGCTGACTATAAGCAACATCTTAACTTGCTTACACATCAACACATATATCATTTGTTGGTTTGGATTAGCCCAAGCTTTGTGCAGTGAGTGTTTTTGATCGAAAAAACATACCATCATTCAGCGGGGATCTGCATCCTAGAGTAAGAAACACTCCAAATGCAAAAACCAACTTAAGCTGTAATCAAATGCTTTGCACAACAGTTTCTTGTCAACCTAAGGAGTTTAAAATCCGAAATATATCTTAAACTTAAAAACTTCTTTATGGAAGCTTTCTCGGGGCACTGTGTGTGTGCAAATGTGGCTGTGGCAGCAAATAGAGTGCTTAATGAGCTGAAGAAATTGTGTGATGTGCATCCAGTTTAAACACTGCCTTGAGGTTAAAGCCCCCCAGTGATGCTAAGTTTATGGGCTCTCAGAGAGACTTGATACCAAAAGGCACAAAGACTGATTTCACAATGCCGGGGGTATTATGTGAAAGCCCCTCAAGCTTGTGAGACCATAGCAGTAACACCGGGGGGACAAAATGAATAGGACACGACATGATGTGGAGCGCAGGCTGGGAATAAATCAAAAAAGCGTTTTCTCCACTCGTGCACACACGAACACGTACACAAACAGACACACATAATCCAATCATCTTAAACTACTTACAGTAAATGTGTTCAATTCTCTCTCTCACCCACATACGCGAAAACCCTCAATCCTATCATTGTAAACTACTTAACATTCTCACACACGTTTAACTCCTTTATCCACAAGGCTATTTGTATCAGATCTCAATACCAGTAAGTGTAAAGCCAAATAATTCGTAGTACTTTGCACTGTATTCATATTTTGAGATTTACTGGAAATCAATTAAGTCTGACTGTTATTATTATATGTGCTAATCTGCATTTGTCTGCTCAATTGATAGTGATCTGCAATTTCATTTTGTGTCTAATAATTTTTTCGAAGTAAAAATCCCTTGGCTAGACAAACCATTAGATAACACAGTTAATGTCAGTCCCTTCATTTGCACTCCATTTGCCTAATCAATGGCATCTATTCATGCTGATTATGGCACACACAATCATTGATGGATGACAGGGGAACTCCTACCACTTTGGGCTAATGGAGTGCAAAGTGGAAAACAACATTCAAATCAAATGTGTCAAAATTGAATTGTAGAGGCAACTCATCGAAAAATGAATACACTCCCTTTCCATTATGTCATACAATTTCCATTTTAGTCGCTCTGTTCAGCAAAGCTCTTCGAAAAAGACCTTCTCTTGCAAATAAAAATCAAGAAAATATCTTTCCAGACAATAGTGTCTTCATTTCCAATACGGTCTTAAAACCTCATGGTTTGGTTCAACATTATAAAGTTCCACAGTTATTCCATTTTATGGGCGAGAGTCAGATTAGAAGATTCACCACCACTCTTATTATTATGTGTTTAATATAAAGCTGGAGTTGGTAAGCTTAGCTTTGTGTCAAGACTGCAATTGGAGGAAACCTGCCACCTTGGCTCTTTCTCAAGGTAAAACCTATTTTATGAAGACTTTGCCTAGAACCCTTTCAGATGGTTCTACCTAGACCCCCAACAAGGGTCACATCAGGAACCATCCTTTTAGGTGGATACACACTTAGTACCACAGATAACCATTGATTCCTAGAACTTTCATCTAGACCCTACCCAGTAAGGTTCTAAGTACCATGCTTTCAACAATTTTTGAAAGAATGATTTTTCCGAAGCTAACGTTTCTGGATGGAACCTCAGCCCATTTTGGTAGGCCCCTTTCAAAACCCTTATTTCCACTGTAGCTCACAAGCTATCTACTAACCTGCTAACCAGCCAGGTAGGGTGCAACATATATTTTGTTGCTCCATTGGCCAAAGGACCAGTCAATGCAGTAACTCAACAGATGACCATTGTTTTTTAAGGCTGTTGAGATATCCACTATCCACTTGCATATTCTACCAACATTCGACTGGTAAATGGTGCAATTCTTTTACCCTGAAGCAAAGGAGATGCTAGGGCTAAGCTTTTTTCTATTTTCTCTGAACTGTGCTGTTTCAAGATGGCTTGCTATTCAATGGTCAATAGAGCAAACTCACGAGTCAAAGTTGAACCCAACTGTAAGTAAATCTACAGATTGCTCCATTGTACTGAAGTACTTTGCTTTCTTAAATGCTGGCTTGACAAGGTTTATGGTAGAGCTGTAGTTTACAGTCTGTTATGTGTTTAATGTAAACCTTAGAAGTGAAGTAGTTTCTTTAGTTCTCTGGTCCTCTGACTTTCTCTCTGTACTTTTTTAAAGCAAACTCAAGGCAACTAAAGTGGTGACTGTTTGATGTATTTCATAAGAGTATCAAGTGGTCCAAAAGCACCATTAAATAATATTAAAATTCAGTCAGTTGGCTTCCCCTCAAGACCAACCACATTGCAAACACTCAGCAAAACACACTGAGCAATCCTGCATTTTCCTGCTGGCTAAAACCAATGCCCAAATACCAGATTAGATTTCTAGGCAGTCACATGCTTTGCACTGCAGAGGGTACTTCAAACACAGCCAAATAAAATAATTATAGATTACCATCTTGCTCACATACCCAATTTTTAGTCCAGAACCAATGATAGCCATCACATCATTAGACAGCTGCAGTGGTGGGACTCAGAAACGCTTTCCAATCTTGTCTAATAACTCAGCTGTAAAAGCCTCAACTAGGTTAATTGTATACCTTGGGAGCAGAAGTTTAATAGAGCCAAACAAACCTAACTGGGTTAGCCTGGTTTCTTCTCGCTTCTTCATTTTTCACTCTCCTCTCCTCTCCTTCGCATCTTTCCTCTCTGAAATGTTTAATGATACAGTCCCTGTCTCTTTTGGTCTAGAGGGATTTCACACTGGGTAAACACACAGGTCATCTTATTGAAACTGCCACATAAAAACGTTTCTTTATATATTCTTTCTCTGGTTTGCCTTTATCATTACTCACAACTGAAAATAGCTCAATTGCACAAGACACAGCATTCTCACAGAATAATCACTTAAGTAGACAGACAGCATCGAGGTGTCAGCATAGTGGTTTCTTAAAGCTGTCTGCAGATGATGAGAATGTTGCGCTTTGCTCATCGCAAGGAGACACAGAGCATGGTGCAGATGTAAACACAAGTAAACTCTGGCTTTGTCACAAACAGCTGTTATCTCATTGGTTGCATTTTAAAAGGTCAGTTGCAAACAAGGTCAAAGTTTTAATAATTTGAACTTTGGGTACAACAGGCAACAGTGAACATAATTCGTAGTGTAACTGTTAAGGCACTGAAGTACCGGCATATTGTAAATAGGAAAATAAATAACAACAATTGTAGACTTTTCTGTGCTGCCAGACATTGATCATGGCATTTGTTCAGTGGTTATGTTTTTTTTAAATCTTTATCTCTCTATGAATATATCTATGTGCAGTTATATCTCCTGGTGTGTCATCATAACATAACTAGAGGAAAATGCCACTTGACAGCACGATTAGGACAGTCTCCAGGTAGCACCATGAGTCATTTATGATGACAGTCTCAGATTCCCCTAAGTAGCTCCTAAGCAAGTGCAAATACCAGTTTTGTACAAACCTTGCTGCAAGGAATCTATCCATTTTATCTTACATGGTGCAATGTCAGGGAGATGCTTGAACTATGCCACTGTGGTTGTGTAAGCAAGCTGCATAGGCGTCAGTTTGGGAGATAGTGTGACTGAGGTATCACTCCATCCATCAAATGTGAGAGGCTGAGCCAGAAGTAAAGTAGAAATTGCTGAGAGAAGTAACATTTATGGGATAATGCAACTTTGTTGCTTATATAGGCTGTTGTATTTCTTTCTTGGAGTATTGTGTGGGCATGAAGGAACAAATCAAACATTATACATAATAGTAGCATCTGCATTTTTTAGCAGTGTATGTTTGTCCTGCCTTTTTACAGACTGACTGTCCAGTTAAGTCCATGTGTTCTCTTATGCAACCCCTACTATCACCTCCTTTATGTTCTAGATGGATTGTAGTAAGGTAGACTGAGGGGTTTGTATTCTCGGGATTATGATAATGTCTTTGAATGTCGTGTCTTCACCTTGGAGCACATGTTCAGACAGTCTTTATAGCTCTTCCACTTTACTTGCGATCAGATTTAGAGCTTTGAAAACGATCCATCCTGGATGTCCAGCTAGCAAACAGGTGATGCTGCTTTTTATTAACAGTTTAACGCCGCAGGTATTCTTTTCTATCTACATTACATTACATGTCACTTATTAGACGCTACTGTGGGCAACCCCCAAGCAATTTGAGGTGAAGTGTCTTGCCCAGGGACACAACAAAATGCTGACTGTTGGACAGGAACCAGCATCCCCCTGATCCGAAGATCAGCGCTCTATTCCACTGAGCCACACCCTCCTAGGTAGTGTATGGCTCTCTCTCTTTCTCGCTCAACAACAGACTTGGTATGCAGTAAGCTACACAAATCCTCATTCTCAACCAAGTTGTATGTTTTCTTCCAATAATCAGAAAAGACAGAAAGGTTTAAATCCAAAGGATACAACATTGTAATTATTACTGATACCAGGAGAAGAGATCACGTATGAATATGTTGTCATCAAAAATTGCTCAAGTCATTGTGTTCTTCAGTAATTTTGACTCATACCGAATATGCCACTGGTTCTTCGAGTTTATAAAACTTTATAGACGTTTTTTTTTTAGTTCTTTCCAGGGTCGCTGTCTGTCAAGTGTTGTCTTGATCTCATCTTCCTGCCAGATTTCTTGTCATCTCTTTGTCTCCTATCACCTTCACATCCCTTTGTGATGTGAGAAAGAGCCCCCAAGGGAGAGAATAAGGAAGAGCAAAGGGATTACTTCTGCTCTCTTTCGAAGAAATATGTAGGGCCAAGGCCTACTTAATCGACTTTCCCTAAAACCAGAGACACTGCTCGCTCTGAACCACTACCTGACTTGAATTTAAGACTTACTCATTAATTTACTGTGAAAAAGGTAACAATTTCACGCCGAGGCAGATTGGATTTAGTAGTTATACCTCCACTAGTTCACATTACTTTATGTTGTCCTGGCAGAGCACAAGATTAGCACCATTAAATAAATATGCAGGTGGCTAGCAGATAAACGCTAAACATTCTCTTGCCATTTGGCCGGTTGACAAAAAAAGTAACTTTTTCACTGGTTGTTGATAGCAAATGGTTACGACTTTCTGAACACTGTGCCCAATATCATGTTTTGAACATTGCTTCAACCAGGCTCCTCCTCCCCTTTAAGAATAGATCACAACCATGACAGTTAGACAGATGCAATGAATATTTACAAATCATAATTTATATTGAGAGGAAAAAAGGGAAAAGGACAAGATGGGGTGGGAGTTAAAGAAAGAGACAAACCCACACATGTACAGAGCTGGAAGCAGGTAATATATTACAATAATGCTGATAGTGTAGCAACACTGAGTTTTCATTGAAAAGAAATGCAGCATTTTGCTGTGTACAAAAGGTTTGAGGCAAATTAAATCAGCATTTTATTATACTGTAATAGCCAATGTTGTTTTTATTATAGCAATTAGGGCGTATGGCTTGTATTTATTAAACCCTTATCGCACACTTAATGTTAATTCCTTTATGTTCTGTAGTTGTTCAGCCAAACACAGTTGTTAACAGAAACAATATGCCTATTGGGACTTTATGGTGTATTTTCTCTTTGATTAAGCTATTACAAAATAATGTCAGGCATTGAATATAACTGCAAGTTGCCTAAAGTGTAGAATTTGCTTTGTAAACCCTCCTCCTTTGAGGCTGGCCTTTTCAAAGCTGCCCATTAGCGAGCCTGTGCATTAAGAATGTTGACTAGACTTTGTATCTTATGTAGAGATCTATTCTCTCACTTGCCGACCGTGCTCCTGACTAGGGCTTTGACCTCGAACTTCGTTGTTCGAATATAATTCGATTGTTTAAAAAAATAAAGAAATTCGAACGAATTTTAGGGAGCCCTTAATATTCGAACCTATATGGGAATTATTTTTTATTAGTGTTGTTTTCAATTCAGATTCCAAGGTTTTTTTCACGCCTGGTGAAGTAAAACCGCGAGCTCATTATCAAGGCTATTATTGGTCATCTGGGCTCCTGTAGACCTATGACGTTGGCATCCTCCTGGTTCGCGCAATCGCGCTTATTTTAAAACAATATTCTAAAACAATGGCCGCGCCAACGACAACTACGCCTGACGAGGAGTAAGCCTTAACCTACTTAGCCTGACTGGTTTATTTTTTTTTTTATTTTTGATGAGAACAGTGGATAAAACTGTTTGTGTTTAATCCAGAGTCTGATAATAATACAATTAAAAAAACCAAAACAAGTGACTGTGTTTTTCTTCCGAAAGCATCATTGACTGACTAGGTGCACGTCACGAAAGGTTCCTGTAAGCTCGTGTATTTCCGATGGAGCGTTAACTGTCATATGTGGGACCCACACTAATGTTGTACATATTACGGACACCCGCCATTGACTGATACACTGCCCTCTGGTGGACAGAACATCGAACTGAAGTGTGATACTAATATTGGTCTTACTGAAGACATTTAATGGTCAAAATATTATTAATAAATATTCGAATACATTCGAACTTTAATATTAATAAACAAACGAACTTCGAATATGATTTTTGGGCAAAAGTCAAAGCCCTACTCCTGACTCATAGAGATCATTCTTGGTAATTGCAGCTGGTAATCAAATGCTGCTTTTCTCTTCCTGCATCCATTTACTTTATATTGAACTGAAACGGCAGTTTTTTTGTTAACAAGTTCAGCTTTTATGTTGTGGATTGCTTTAAGGAAAGCTGATTAATGATAAACTCATGGAAGTTCATACATCTTATTTAGTCTTTGGAAGAAACAGATACATACTTTTTCATTGGTGTTTGGATATATGTGTTTTTATACTGCAAACATAATTTTTGCCAAGTTTGACTGCCCTCATGCATAAATACACAGCAATGTGGATGTATGAAGGAGGATAAAATTACCTTTTGACATCTGTGTTTACAAAACGGTTAAGAAATGCACTCACTTGTAATGGTGACATTTTTTATAGAGCGTAGACTGGAGTTACTTCTGTTTCTACTATTAGGGAGATAACATCACATAGCACCAGGAGTTTGCATCAAGGGCTGAATTCCAAAACACTGTCACCCCAGCCTGCCGGGGTTTGGATGGATAGTCTTTGCAGCAGTAGCAGCTGGCACTGGCACTCAGGACGGAGGACTTGCCTCTTCGTCTTCCCTTTTGTATTTCTCTCGCCTCTCTTTAGGACTGAAGACTAATGGAAAGAAAGGGATGGGAGGGGAGTGAATGAAGAGCCCAGAGACACTAGCAGGGCTGGCAGGGAGACGAGAGGGAAGAGAGACAAGTGGTTGGTTCTCTGCAGTTACAAATTAGGGAGCACCATACAAATGCAGACATGCCATCTGTTAACTTTGGCAGTCTTCTAAATTAACCATGATAAAAGACTACCTGAGAACTTGAGTACCTAAGTGCTGCTGTAGGTAAATTTAGCTCTACACACACATCTTAAGAGCCATAGATAGTGTTAGCTCTATGAGTTGGTAGAAAACACTTTTGCTGCTTTATAGGATTTTTAGCAGACACATTTTACAACAAGAATCCTGGAAAAATTACAACTGCTAAGATCAGACTGCTTTTATGCCTTTGGCCTTTTAAAACACTTTTTTGTCAAAGTTCAAGCTTCCTGTGGCATTAAAAAACCCAAAGTGATATAACATTCAACCATATAACTCAAGAAATAAGGCGCTACTTATGACAATATCGAATATCGCACAAATTACTAATATGATACGTTTCTGAAGTGATTGCATTTTGGTATCAGGACCAACTTCGACATAAGGGAGATCCCAAACTTTGTTTGAATATTTCAGATTTTGTAATACAAATTAATTTTGTTAGTAAACTCCTCTTCCTTATGTAACCCCTGGTTACTAGTGAATCTAGTAATCAAATCAGTCAAACCGGTGTGTGGTTTCAGCTTACGTTAATGCAAATAAACACTATACAGGATGAAGGCTAAAATACACACCACCCTACACTCTTATATTCTTTTATTTGCATTAGTTTTTTGTTTGTTTATTTGCTTTCTGTTTGTCCTCAGTACATGGAAAGCGGCCTTGGGTACATAGAAAGGCGCTATATAAATTCAAATAATAATTATTATTATTATTATCATTACTATCATTATTATTATCATTATTATTATCATTATTATTATTATTATTATTATTATTATTATTATTATTATTATTATTATTATTATTATTATTATCATTATTATTGTCATTATTATTATTATCATTATCATTATCATTATTATTATCATTATTATTATTATTATTATTATTATTATTATTATTATTATTATCATTATTATTATCATTATTATTATTATTATTATTATTATTATAATTATCATTATTATTATTATTATTATTATCATCATTATTATTATTATTATCATTATTATTATTATTATTATTATTATTATTATCATTATCATTATCATTATTATTATCATCATCATCATCATCATCATCATCATCATCATCATCATCATCATCATCATCATCATCATCATCATCATCATCATCATCATCATCATCATCATTATTATTATTATTATTATTATTATTATTATTATTATTATTATTATTATTATTCTCTTTAGATAGAGTTATGCCTCTGCAGCCCCATGCACAACACTTAAACATGCCTAGTTAGGATTGCTAAGCTATGGGGTTTAGAAGAAGGACAGTTGGCGACTACAGTCTCGTTTTGTCCGTACCAGTCTTGTGAGAGTGATATCTCAGAAATGTGGACAACTTGGAATCAAGGATGAACTGAAAAGAGTTCAGTGGTCAGAGGTCACTGTGTCTTCACATTACTCATTTTTGGCCACCACTTAATAATTCATATGCCAATTCTGATTATTTCATACATGGATAAGGATAAAATGATAAATTGATGAGGGGTACAACTGTGAGGTGGTAATTCTAGTTGGTAAGCCAGTACTACCAGAAAGAGTAGTTTAGCGAACTGCTGCCTTTTCTTATACTTTCTAAAGTTCACATATACACACAACATGGTGTTTACATTTTATAAATGGCAAACAACATCTCAATTTTGTTCACAGCGATTCCTGTTTGCCATCAGGGATGTTAAGCACTAAATGTCCACATTTCCTAACAGTCATTTAATATCAAACAACTTGGATTTCGCGCTTGCAATGAAATACAGTTTCTTCCAATGTAGCAGAACAAGCCCATGACATTGCGACAGCTGTGGACAGGTCAATTAAAAAGGAATGAAAAAGGAATAGGAATTGACATTTGATATAGGTCATGCAGCGCTCACCTAAATGCAAATTACACAGAAAATTATGCAGTGAAGATTAAAAAGCAAGCGAGGATAGACTGTGGGAAAATTCTCAGTGGGACAGCAGGGGGCTTGAATGATAAGAAGCCTGAAAACACAGTGATGAAGAGAGAGAGAAGAGATGAAGAGAGCAAGGAAATTAGGAGGTATTGCTGATATGAAAAAGGACTGTCAATGGGTGTCATAAGATTTGTGTTTGACGGATGTGAAAGTAGTAGACAGAAGCAACAGTTAGCGTGGATCAATCCTTCATCTGAGGAAAAAATCTTGTGACGCTTAATGGAGCTAGATTTCCATAACATGCTTACAAAAATGGCTTCTTGTGTTGTTGATTTGATATATAAATCCCTTTTACAGGGAACATACATATAGTTGGTTGAACAAAATAATAAAAAGAATGAATATGGCAAGACAGAAAGGGCACAAAGTAGGGTAGGATTATAAAACGGCAGATGAAGGAAGAGACTGGGGAAGAAAAATAGAGCTCGGAGATGGAAGCTGGAGAACGAGGTGATTGTTTTTGGTGATAGGCAGCTTCACCAATACCTTTTTATTTAGCTGTCAGTTGAGAAATATTGTAAGTGCTCTTTAAGTGCAGCCATTTTTTCCAGTGATTGGACAAATGCGATGCTATCCCATTGAGATACAGAGCTGCAACGACTTATAAATCCAGAAAAAGAAAAATGAGATTACAACTGAAGAGGGAAAGCCATGTCCTTTTACCTCAAAGTAATGACTCGGCAGTCTTGTATATATTTGTGTATATTCTTTGCTAACAGTTTTAAAACACTGAAGAGGCTAAGAGAAACAAAAAAAATGATTGAAACGACACAAAGATGGTGAACGTTTTTTGTATTAATGGTTGACTAGAACGCACATGTACATCTTATAGAACAGGCCCATAGGCTAACAAAGGCTTGAATGCCAAAACATATTTTTTAAATCCGTTTTATTGACTCGGCACATCAGTGATGAATTAATTAAAATGTACTGTTATGCCATGAAAAGTATTTAACTAGTAACAGGAGCACTGGGCCGTAACTGAACCCGCCACATTTCTCTGCTACTTTGCATTATATTTAATTACCAGCTCCGGCTTACATTCTCAATATTAAGGGGTTTGGTTTACTTTACAATGATTGCATGCAGCCCAGTTGAACCCTGCGTAATACCCAAAATGTAAATAGGTTGCAGAGCCGATCACTTTAAACTTTTTAACCCCTGTGTGCACAACAAGCGGCGAAAACAAGTTATTTTTATGAACTCTTCCATGGCAGCAGATTCAAAGCACCACCGCTTTTTTATTAACAGCATCATTTAAAAAGTGGAAACTTTATATATTAGCTTGGCACAGAAAGTGTTACAAAACATAACTTTTTTAATTTGAAAAGGACTTCAAAAACGTTTTGGTAGTATAACTTAATGTTTCCATGTTGTTCAATCCCTTCACCTGGCAGGAACTTATTCATATTTGGCTCAAATATATACTTGAACTTAAGATTCAAATTTGGCGATCGAAGTTTACTCACAACATTTTCAGCCACAACTCAATAATTCATATGCTAATTAGGACAATTTCACAAAGTGTCTAATAGGATACATGATAAAGTAAAGACAATATGGACCAACAGGGATGTAAACTGCTACTGAAACATGCAGCTCTCATTCTAGTTTGAATTATGACTTGCCTGTTTTCTGCCTTACTTATGTGATGTGATTATAGTCTTGTTTATAGTTATCCTACTGCACACTATGGAGCAATGCCTTTTACAAGATGGCCCCTGTTTGCATTATTCATGTGCATTTGGGTGATGTGATACACACTCTATCCACTGATTTCAAGCGAGTCTGCTGAACATTTGTGAGGCAATGCTTCAACAAGAAGACTGCTATCTAGCAAACATGGACATTTTGTTTGTGAAAAAGTAAAAGCAGGTCACCATTAAGTGTAACGATTAACATTGCATTTCCAGCTTCTGCTATTACATTTTAGACAGCTTTTTGTGAAGCATTCTTCCTGCTGTTCACCTGTGTCCATGCCCATTTAGTGAAATTATGATTTGCCCTCTCCCATAACAGGAACATCTAGCAACCCTACTCAAAGAAGGTCCCAGTTTTAGCCTAAATGTTTGAAAGCCTTTTCAGCAGCAAATCATCGTTTAAATGCTCCCTGCGCTCTGGCAAAGATTGCAGGACAAACCAGCTGCTTATGGAATAGACAGAAGTTAAGCCTGTTTATGCCTGCTAATCCTCCCAGTGATTTCCCTTTATGTGTACAGTAAAAGCAATGTGTTGTATATTTCATTGAATCAGCATACTCTAGTCTCATTGGTGGAAAGTCAAAAACAAATTAAACACAACATCTTTGTCTGTACTGTTTAACATGCTTTGTACAAGGTTAAACAACATGTGTACAAATGTTTAGTTGCTATGTTTAGTTTGTAATACACTTGAAATAGACAACCCCAAAAAACGGGATGATGAAGCCAGCGTTTACCTACTTCTTTCCTTTATGGAGATGACGCATTAGCTTTGTTGCTTTTAGCCCCTCACACATTATTATTTTGGTAATAGTCTATCCCGACAGTATAATATTGCCTAAGTGATAGAAACTGATGAACTGCAAAATAAAGAAATCCGTGGCAGGTTGGGATCTCATCAGATCAATTGCTTATCTGTTGTGTTTTGTTACCTTTAATGATGCAAACAGAACGAGTCAAAACACAACCATTTATAACTCTCCATCAACAAATAGTTTAAAAGCAATACTTCACCTAATAAAGCATGAATCCATTTATCATTTGTTTTGTAAGCAAGTTAATGGCTTACGATTGAAGTAGGTGAGGTTGTACTGAAAAATGCTTGAACGACAAATTGACTTGTAAATGGTTGCAAGCAAGAAATGTACATCATTAAGAACATGCCCATGAGAACAAGGCTGATTAAAACATATTTTAAATTTTTATGGGCATGGACACAAGTGATGAATTAATTAAAAATGTACTGTTAAGCACAAATCTTTAATAGAAACAGATGTAACTTGGTTCCGTAGCCTGAATTTTGACTCTGCTACTTTGATTATTGTAATTACACTCGCTGATCTCAATAATTAAGGTTTGATTTCAGTTTAAATGATTATGAGCCATTGAACTGCGAAATTTACCAATGTAATATGTTGCATAATCTATTAATCACTTTTATTCCTTGTGTCCACAAGCCAAACCTTATTTTTATGCTACAATGTTCAGCAGCATGATGTAGCACTTTTAAACGCTCATTTACAGTGGCTCTCTATATTATTATTGCCAAAATGTACATAAAAACTTTTGATTTAAAGGATTAAATGTTATTGGTATATAATAATGTTCTTTGTTATTTAAGGTAAGTTTGTCAAAGTAATACTTACTTTAAATTACAAATTTGCGATCGAATATTATCACATTTTCAGCCACTACCATAATTATGTGAATCTATTGACATTTACAAGTGGGAAAAAAGTAAAAAATATGATCACAGGGAAATGTTGCATAGCTCTCATTTAAAAGTTGAATATGATTCCTGTTTTTGTTCATTATGGTATGTAAAGCTATGTAAGTACAGTATGAAATAGGGAAATCCTTTTACAAGATCCATTTGCATTGATTTTAATTGAGTTATGTGTAAATTATCCCTGTTTAAAATAAATTTGTGGAAACTTCAACAAGAAGATTTCTAGCTCAACAGGACTTGTTGGAAAGTAGATCACTTAAGTGCTCATCTGTTCCTCCAACTCTTAGCCTGTTTTGGAGCTTCTTTTTTCAAACTCGTTATCAGTAGTGAAAAGACACCTTCCTACAACATCACAACCTACTCAAAAGTCCACTTTGCCAAGTTTGAAAGAGCTGTTCAAAGGAAACATGTAAATGTCTGCCTTGCAAGTTGGGAAAACAAGCTGCATTAGGTAAGCGGGTTGTGTGTAGGTAAATCACCAGTGAGCCAATTATTTAGTAAAATGGTGACATTAATAAGAATCAGCATATCTCCTCGATGGTGGGCTCCAAAACAAATCACACCTGTGTGTTAAAATGCTTTGTACAAGAGTACAAAAAGTAGTACAATTTGGGCTGTTATTTTGTAATGACCTGCAAAAGCGACCCAAAGATATAAGAGGCTTACCATCTTACATTCACTAATGCGCATTAGTTCTGGCTGTTTAGCCCCCACACTTTTATTGGTACATGTCTATCCCGACGAATATGCTAAGTGGCATGATGATCGCAAATAAGAATGGATGGAGGATTGGTCTCATGTCAATGCTTATAACTGTTGTTGGTTAAAATGCAAACAGACGTAGTCTAGAAAACATTTATAGTTCCTCCAAAGTAAAACAATACTACTATGAAGCATGGTGGTGTTAAAGCATTAATGCTTTGAGTTGAATTGGTTTTTCTGAAGGGATTGGACATGAAATCCTGAAAGTGCAAGAAAGAATGCCATAATGTGACAATTTGAAGTGAAAAACGACTTCAAAGCAGTATGCACAATTATGGCGTGGCTAGGGGAACAATCAACATAACAAATCCAACACAAATCTTAAGGCAATGAACTTTGGTTTCGTGAAAGATTGCATGTTGTAATCCCGGATGCTACCCCATATACAGTTCAAACCCAGTAGATTATTATTGGAGGCATTTGAATGAATTTGACACAGTGGGCCCCAAAATCATTCACTTTGCTTTGTAGCAAGTCTCACTTTAAATGCCCAAAATATCAGCAATGTGCTGTGAAACTTTGAAACGTCCATACTTGACCCTCTGGCATCTGCCTACAAAGAGTATATGAAAAATTTGGATTAATTATTGTTATTGTCCAAATGTCTTTTTTCAGTAAGTTGAAAGTAATATTACTTTAAAAATAACAATGATTTTAGTTTTCATCTGTTTATATTACTTTACCTATGATAAAATTATGTGGTTATCTTTTTAAAGGTCATTTTGACTAAATACTTTTTCATGTAGTCTTTTAATAGTGGTACTTTGTATCTTCCAAAGTTGGAACAATGACGGATAAAGCATTCTTACATGACAGGCAAACACACTTAAACTTCCTGTAGAAATATGTCTGATGAGTTTAATTGGCAACTGGGGAGCTATTGGACGGACCTGTCTTTGTCTCTCTGTCTTTGTCTCTGTTTCTATCATTCTTATCACCCTATCTC